>NW_025334335.1:0-38036 GCF_014858855.1 Bufo gargarizans
TAGGAGCAGTATTATAGTATTTATTCTTGTACATAGGAGGCAGTATTATAGTAATTATATTCTTGTACATTGGAGCAGCATTATAGTAGTTATATTCTTGTACATAGGAGCAGTATTATAGTAGTTATATCTTGTACATAGGAGGCAGTATATATAGTAGGTTATATTGTATATTAGATTAGTAGTTGTCTTCATAGGAGGCAGTTATAGTAGTTATATTCTTGCACATAGGAGCAGTATTATAGTAGTTATATTCTTGTACATAGGAGCAGTATTATAGTAGTTATATTCTTGTACATAGGAGGCAGTATTATAGTAGTATATTCTTGTACATAGGAGGCAGTATTATAGTAGTTATATTCTTGCACATAGGAGGCAGTATTATAGTAGTTATATTCTTGTACATAGGAGGCAGTATTATAGTAGTTATATTCTTGTACATAGGAGGCAGTATTATAGTAGTTATATTCTTGCACATAGGAGGCAGTATTATAGTAGTTAGTATTATCGTTGTTACATAGAGCAGTATTCTAGTAGTTATATTTTTGTACATAGGAGCAGTATTATATGTAGTTATATTCTTGGACATAGGAGCAAGTAGTAGAGTAGTGTATATTCATTGGTACATAGGAGCAGTATTATAGTAGTTATAAATTCGTGTAAACATAGGGGCAGATTATAGTAGTCAGATACTTGTACAATAGGAAGGCGTATTATAGTAGTTATTAATGATTGTACATAGGAGGCAAGTATTATAGTAAGTTAAGAATTCTTGTACATAGGATGCAGTATTAATGTAGTTATATTCTTATTGTAACATAGGAGGCAGTATTATAGTAATTATAAGTCTAAATTATTCTTGTACATATGGAGCCAGCATTATAGTAAGTTTGATATTCTTGTACATAGGAGCAGTATTATAGTAGTTAGATTCTTGTCCAGTAGGAAACCAGTATTAATACGTAGTTATATTCTTGTACATAGGACCCAGTATTATAGTAGTTATATTCTTGTACATAGGAGCAGTATTATAGTGGTTTATATTCTTGTACATAGGAGCAGTATTATAGTAGTTATATTTTTGTACATAGGACCAGTATTATAGTAGTTATATTCTTGTACATAGGAGCAGTATTATAGTGGTTATATTCTTGTACATAGGAGCAGTATTATAGTGGTTATATTCTTGTACATAGGAGTAGTATTATAGTAGTTATATTTTAGTACATATGAGCAGTATTATAGTGGTTATATTCTTGTACATAGGAGCAGTATTATAGTAGTTATATTCTTGTACATAGGAGCGGTATTATAGTAGTTATATTTTTGTACATAAGAGCAGTATTATAGTAGTTATATTCTTGTACATAGGAGGCAGTATTCTAGTAGTTATATTCTTGTACATAGGAGGCAGTATTCTAGCAGTTATATTCTTGTACATAGGAGCAGTATTATAGTAGGTATATTCTTGTACATAGGAGCAGTATTATAGTAGTTATATTCTAGTACATAGGAGCCAGTATTATAGTAGTTATATTTTTGAACATAGGAGCAGTATGATAGTAGTTATATTCTAGTACATAGGAGCCAGTAATAAAGTAGTTATATTTTTGTACATAGGAGCAGTATTATAGTAGTTATATTCTTGTACATAGGAGCAGTATTATAGTAGTTATATTCTTGTAAATAGGAGCAGTATTATAGTAGTTATATTCTTGTACATAGGAGGCAGTATTATAGTAGTTATATTCTTGTACATAGGAGTAGTATTATAGTAGTTATATTCTTGTACATAGGAGGCAGTATTATAGTAGTTATATTCTTGTACATAGTAGGCAGTATTATAGTAGTTTATATTCTTGTACATAGGAGCAGTATTATAGTAGTTATATTTTTGTACATAGGAGCAGTATTATAGTAGTTATATTCTTGTACATAGGAGGCAGTATTATAGTAGTTATATCTTGTACATAGGAGCAGTATTAGTAGTAGTTATATTCTTGTACATAGGAGCAGTAGTATAGTAGTCATATACTTGTACATAGGAGCAGTATTATAGTAGTTATATTCTTGTACATAGGAGGCAGTATTATAGTAGTTATTCTTGTACATAGGAGGCAGTATTATAGTAGTATACTTGTACATAGGAGCAGTATTATAGTAGTTATATTCTTGTACATAGGAGCAGTATTATAGTAGTTATATTCTTGTACATAGGAGCAGTATTATAGTAGTTATATTCTTGTACATAGGAGGCAGTATTATAGTAATTATTCTTGTACATGGAGCAGCATTATAGTAGTTATATTCTTGTACATAGGAGCAGTATTATAGTAGTTATATTCTTGTACATAGGAGGCAGTATTATAGTAGTTATATTCTTGTACATAGGAGCAGTATAGTAGTTATATTCTGTACATAGGAGGCAGTATTATAGTAGTTATATTCTTGTACATAGGAGCAGTATTATAGTAGTTATATTTTGTACATAGGAGCAGTATTATAGTAGTTATATTCTTGTACATAGGAGCAGTATTATAGTAGTTATATTCTTGTACATAGGAGCAGTATTATAGTAGTTATATTCTCTTTACATAGGAGGCAGTATTTAGTAGCAATACTTGTACCTAGGAGCAGTGATATATAGTATATTCTGTACATAGGAGGAAGTATTATAGTAGTTATGATCTTGTACATAGGAGCAGTATATAGTATTTATATTCTTGACTACATAGGAGGCAGTATATGTAATTATATCTTGTACATTGGAGCAGCATTATAGTAGTTATATGCTTGTACCATAGGAGCAGTATATAGTAGTTATATCTTGTACATAAATAGGAACTTATATAGTAGTTTAATTTTGACATGGACCAGTATTCTGAGTAGTCTTAATTCTTGTACATAGGAGCAGTATATAGGGTTATATTTGTAATAAGAGCAGATTATAGAGTTATATTTTGTAACATAGGAGGCAGTATCTAGTAGTTCTATTCTTGTACATAGGAGGCAGTTACTAGTCCGTTATATTCTTGTACATATGATCAGTATTATAGTAGGTATATTCTTGTAACATAGGCGCAGTATTATGAGTGTTATCTTCTTAGTACTATAGGAGCCAGTATTATAGTAGTTATATTCTTGTAACATAGGAGCAGTATTATAGTAGTTATATTCTTGTACATAGGAGCAGTATTATAGTAGTTATATCTTGTACATAGGAGGCAGTATTATAGTAGTTATATTCTTGTACATAGGAGCAGTATATAGTAGTTATATTCTTGTACATAGGAGCAGTATTATAGTAGTTATATTCTTGTACATAGGAGCAGTATTATAGTAGTTATATTCTTGTAAATAGGAGCAGTATTATAGTAGTTATATTCTTGTCATAGGAGCAGTATTATAGTAGTTATATTCTTGTACATAGGAGCAGTATTATAGTAGTTATATGTCTTGTACATAGGAGCAGTATTATAGTAGTTATATTCTTGTACATAGGAGGCAGTATTATAGTAGTTATATTCTTGTACATAGGAGCAGTATTATAGTAGTTATATTCTTGTACATAGGAGCAGTATTATAGTAGTTATATTCTTATACATAGGGGCAGTATTATAGTAGTTATATTCTTGTACATAGGAGGCAGTATTATAGTAGTTATATTCTTGTACATATGAAGCAGTATTATAGTAGTTATATCTTGTACATAGGAGCAGTATTATAGTAGTTATATTCTTGTACATAGGAGCAGTATTATAGTAGTTATATCTTGTACATAGGAGCAGTATTATAGTAGTTATATTCTTGTACATAGGAGCAGTATTATAGTAGTTATATTCTTGTACATAGGAGCAGTATTATAGTAGTTATATTCTTGTACATAGGAGCAGTATTATAGTAGTTATATTCTTGTACATAGGAGCAGTATTATAGTAGTTATATTCTTGTACATAGGGCAGTATTATAGTAGTTATATTCTTGTACATAGGAGCAGTATTATAGTAGTTATATTCTTGTACATAGGAGCAGTATTATAGTAGTTATATTCTTGTACATAGGAGCAGTATTATAGTAGTTATATTGTACATAGGAGCAGTATTATAGTAGTTATATTCTTGTACATAGGGCAGTATTATAGTAGTTATATTCTTGTACATAGGAGCAGTATTATAGTAGTTATATTCTTGTACATAGGAGCAGTATTATAGTAGTTATATTCTTGTACATAGGAGCAGTATTATAGTAGTTATATTCTTGTACATAGGAGCAGTATTATAGTAGTTATATTCTTGTACATAGGAGCAGTATTATAGTAGTTATATTCTTAACCAAATTTATTTTTATTCAAAGAGTAAGGCATATCAATCGATCACAAACCATCGTAGCATCACTGGTAAGGCATAGTCACAAATCAGCCATGGACGTGACCACAATTGCATGTCAGTGCAACACATGTTGTACAAAATGATACATCAAATGTGACAGACAATAAAAATCTAATATAACACAAATAAGAGGAAAAGAGAGGGAAAGAAGGGAAAGGAAGGGGGGGGGGGTAGGGGAGTTTTCCCCAACTCCGTCAGGGGAACTTCCTATATGTCTTCCAGGGCGACCAGATTTTCAGAAAGCGGGAACGCGTGCCAGATTCCCAGTGGGCCAGCTCTTCAAACCTGTAGATCTGATCCACCTTATCCCTCCACATCGAAACAGTGGGAGGTTCAGTATCCTTCCAAAGCAGCGGGATAAGCAGTCTCGCCGCCGTGATGAGCATAGTAGGAAGATCAGATCTACAGGGGGAAAGCGAGTCATTAGGGCACCAAAGCAGGATCAGTTTAGGATCCAGCTTAACCTGCTTAGCACACACCTCATTTATCAGAGCTTCTATACTGGTCCAGAACGCTTTAATCTTTTCACAGTGCCACCAAATGTGTGACAGAGAGCCTACGTCTTTTCTACACCTCCAGCACTCACTTGGGAAATCTGCGTTAAGCCTATGCAAAAACTCCGGGGACTTGTACCATCTCGTAAGCAGCTTATACGAGTTTTCTTGTACCTTAATACAGCGGCTAAAGCCGTGAGAGTGTGTAAGGACAAAAGCCCTTTCCGGGTCTGTAAGGTGGATGGACAATTCCCTTTCCCATGAAGAAAGGAAATGTAGCTCAGGAGGGGAGGCTGAGAGTAACTCCTTATATATGGTAGACAGCGGTTTAGGGATCCTACGGGCATCTGATAGTCTCCTAGACAGCCAAGAGGGGGTTCCAGAGGTGGTGGGGGGTGGTAGCTTAATCATCTTAATCTCCTTCTGCAGGGCAAAACTCTGCAGGAAGGAAGCTTTTTTGACTTTAGGGTCATTCAAGACCGTGGACCAATCCAGGGACCCATCCGGGGACCGGATCTCACTTAAAGGGATCTCGGCCAAAAGAGGCCAGATACCTGAGGGCTTCTCAGCTTCCGGATGGACATAAAACTGTAAAGAGGAAAGCGGAGTACCCGGTATGGGAACTCAAGTGTTCTATCCTTAAACTGCTTGGCCCACTCAACAAACATACCCTTCCATAGGAGTGGCAAAGAGGAACTACCCGGAGAACAAGGGGACAGCCCCCAGAGAATCCGCTTCATTCTAGTGGAGAGCAGGGAGCGCTCAAGACACACATATGGAGCACTATAAGTGCTATTGAGGAGGGATAGACCTCTAAATAGTTGAAAGGCCACATAGTAGGAACGTATGTCGGGCAGACCAAAGCCGCCAAACCTCCTCTCTCTGGTCAGCACCGAATAAGCAATTCTGGAGGGTTTACTTCCCCACAAAAAGAGGGAGAAAACTCTGCGGATGTCTACAAAAAATGAGTGCGGCAGCCAGATAGGCAACACCTGCAGAAGGTACAAAAATTTAGGAGCTATAAAGGTCTTGAGGTAGTTCCTCTTGCCACACCAAGAAATAAACGGCAGTTTAATAGAGTGCAGCTGCTTCCTAACTGAGGACAATAAGGGGGCATAATTCAGAGCAAATAAGTCCTTCGCCTGAGCCGGGACATGCACACCCAAAAATACTATGTCTGTTGTAGCCCAGTGAAAGGGGGTAGTATTCTGAAGGGCCTCTTTAACCGATTCTGGACATGTAACGTTTAGGGCCATGGACTTGCCATAGTTAATTTTAAAGTTTGACACATGGCCAAACTCCTCAAAAAGAGACAAAAGCCTAGGGAAGGATGTTTCGGGATTGGAAGTCATAATAAGTAGGTCATCTGCAAATGCGGCTGTCAAGTGGGTCCGAGAATCAATGGTCAAGCCCCTAACCGCAGGATCCTGCCGGATCTTACACAGCAGAGTCTCCATCACTATGACGAATAGAGATGGGGAGAGAGGACACCCCTGCCTTGTCCCATTGGATATGGAAAAGGAGGGAGAAAGCGTACCATTTATTTTGAGTCTGGCAGACGGGGCTGAATACAGAGTGAAGATCGCAGATATAAACGAATCTGGGAAACCAAACCTCGACAGGGCCCGTGACATATAATGCCAACCGACCCTGTCGAAGGCCTTCTCCGCGTCCGTGCTCAGCAAAGCCAGAGGCGTAGAGGAGCTTCTAGCCCAATCCATAAGATGGAGCAAACGTATCGTGTTTTCACAGCCCTGTCTGCCACGCACAAACCCCACTTGCTCGCTATCAATAAGATCCGGCAGGATCAGCTGTATTCGCTGCGCCAGTATCTTGGCCCACCACTTGACGTCCGCATTTAGCAGTGAAATCGGGCGATAACTGCCACAGTGGAGGGGGTCTTTGTTTTCTTTATGGATTATAGTTATGTGGGCCTCTAACGTTTGGGGGGGTAGAGAACCTCCAGTCAGGAGGAAATTACAAAGTGCCTGAAAGTGAGGGGTCAAAACGTCTTTGAAGGTCTTGTAATACGATATAGGGAGTCCATCCGGGCCTGGACTTTTGCCTGAAGGAATGGAGGAAAGGACCTTGCCAATTTCCTCTCCTGATACAGGGGCGACTAGTTGGGAAGCTTGCAGGGGACTGACAGAGGGCAGCTTCAGAGTGGACAGGAACTCATCTGTGGCTTGCTCAATAGAGGCTGAACCAGGACGGTCTGGAGTGGGGAGGTTATACAGATCCGCATAAAAAGCACTAAACGCTTTCGCTATATCGTGAGTCGACTTGTGCTTATTGCCTTCCGCATCTAGAATAGCAGGGATAAATGAATCCACGTGACGTTGCTTAGCCATGGCAGACATCAGTTTATTACCTTTGTTCCCATGGGCATAAGCTTTAAACCTGGAGCGGAATATAAGTTTTGCTGATTTGGCGTTGAGCAAGTTTTTCAGTCCCGTCCTGGCCTCCGCTAATTCAGCAGCCACAGCCCGAGCCTGGGTTTGCTTATGGGTCAGTTCAAGACTCGCTATGCGGGACAGCAGGTCATCTACAGCCTTGGAGCGCAACTTTTTAACATGCGAGCCCAGGGAGATTAATTCTCCTCTGACCACCGCCTTATGAGTCTCCCACAAGATGGAGGGAGAGGGAGGAGGGTCGCCCACTGCATTAAGAGAGAAGAATTCAGACATAATCCGGGAGATTCTAGCTGCATTGGTAGGGTCGGAGATCAATGTGTCATTAAGACGCCATATTCTCTCACGTTTAGGAAGAGCTGTCATAGACACTCGGAGAAATACTGGGGCGTGATCAGAAAGCGTAATGTTCCCAATCCTCGTGTCTACCACCTGAGAAATATGGGGGGAGGATAAAAACAAGTAGTCCAACCTATGGAAGGATTTTTTAGCGTTTGAATAAAACGTATAATCCCTACCAGAGGGATGCATAGTGCGCCACACATCAATAACCCGCAACTTCTTCAGCGCAGTCTTCAGACGTCGCAGAAGTTTGTGGGACAACTCAGACCTCTGAGAGGACGAGTCAAGGCCTGGCTCCATAGTAACATTAAAGTCGCCTCCTAGTATAAGCATGCCCTCACTAAAAGCCTGTAATTGCTCAAGAGTCCGGACGAGCCAGGGGATCTGACCCCTATTAGGGGCATATAAATTAGCCAGGGTAACAGGCGCGTCAGCGATGTGCCCCTTAACGAATAAGAAGCGACCATCAGTGTCCGCAAGGACAGCGGAGTGTTTGAAGGGTAGGCGCTTGTGGACGGCCACGCTGACGCCCCTGCTAGCTGAGGCAAAAGAGCTATGAAACCATTGTGGGAATGCGTTTTGGGACAATTTCGGGATCTTCCCTGATTTAAAATGAGTTTCTTGGAGGAACACAACGGAGGCCTCATCTTTCAGTAACAAAGAGAGCACCTGAGACCGCTTACATGGCTCGTTCAGACCCTTGGCATTCAGTGAGTCAACTACCACAGAGGCCATAGTGAAGACAGAGGAGGCCTGTCGGCCCAGAGCAAGAGGACATCCAGTCTAGAAAGCCACGGACGGAGTAAGAGGAAGAAAGGGAGGAAAGAGGAGGAAGGGAAAGTCAAAAGAAAAAACATAACAAATGAGACAGTAACACAACCCAAATAACAAAGAATGTCTCCCCATGGACAGGGAGCACGTGACCCCACCCAGCATCTGACACAATGGAGATCCTTTTTCATAGCGGCAAACAGCCGGGATCTGTCAGAGGGGGGCTCCTGTGGGGCCACCGGGGGTGGAAAGGAAGGGGGTGAGGGAGAGGACATAATCAGTAACATAACTGACAACAGGGCAGACATATAACCCCCGCATAACTAACAGTGCAATCAGTGCTCTAATACACAGCTCGTAACCTGCGTCTCATGCAGGCAAGGTAGTAAAGCATAGGGTCCGGCCCAAAACCCATGGGAACGGGGCAGTGGGCCAAGACCTAAAATAAGTCCAAATGGACAAACGATGAAACTTCAGCTCAGGCAGAGCCAGACAGAGTTCCTACGTCTTGGGACCCAGCAAAGTCACAGAACATTGAACTCAGTGGAGAGTGAACAAAAGCGCCTTCAGCGCTTCCCGGAACAAAGTCAGGTAACAGGTGCTTGCGACCGGCCTTTTCCTTGTTTCCCAGCTCTGGAAGGTGAAACTTGCTGCCACGAATCTATACCCGGAGGGGTAGGCAGGGGGTCCCCTTGATCAGCCGGCATCCACGAGGGAACTGTGATGGGTTCAATCCCAAGAGGGCCCCATATTGCTTTCAGGTCTTCCGGGGTCCGCACCGTATACTGCCTCCCATTTTTCAAAATGGCCAGACCGAAGGGATAGAGCCATCGGAATGGCGTAGCTGTGGCTTTAAGGGCCTCTAGGAGCGGCTTCACGATGCGCCTCTTGGCTAAGGTGGAGGGGGCCAGGTCCTGGAAGAAAAGGACTGGGGTCTCACCGTACATGATGCGGTCGGCCTCCCTTCCTGCCTTGAGCAGTGCAGCAGTGTCCACATAGCTTAGGATGCCGCATACTACATCCCGCGGCGGCTCACCAGGTTTCGGCTTGGGCCTTAAGGCCCTGTGAATGCGCTCGATCACAATCGGAGCTACTCTCTCAGCTCCCAGCAGGGAGGAGAAAATTTCGCATGCGACTGAATGAAGCGCGTCAATCGCAATATTTTCGGGTAGGCCGCGGATGCGAATATTTCGCCGCCGGCTCCGGTTCTCCTGATCCTCTATGCGCATCAGCGCGTCGTTTAGCAAGTCTCTGTGGGTTTGCAGGGCTGCGCTGGTCTTACCCTCATGCACCAGGATGGCTTCCTGTGCTAGCTCCAGGGACTCCACACGATTCCCAATCTGTCGCAGATCTCCTTTTATCTCCCCTAAGTCCTTCTTAAGAGGTGCAAGAGCAGATTCCAGAATGTCCCTGAGATCTGCTTTGGAGAGTGAGGAGCTCTTTCTCAGTGGTCTGCAATCAGAGACATCAGAAGTGCTTCCTGCCTCAGAGCCTTCATCTGCCTCAGAGAGCTGCCGCGCCTTCTTGTATGTTTCAGCAGCAGCTGGAGTCCTGGACTGTTTCTTAAGGAATTTATCCATCTCAGGTTGCCTGGAACGGGCCCCTGTCGGCTCTGGTGTCTCAGGGTGACGGTCCTTGCCTGGTTTCCCCATTGGCACCGAGCAAATAGCTAATAAAAGGGGCTATAATAGCTGCCAGGGAGAGGAGCTCAGGAACAAGCTGCCATGCAGCTCCAAGGTCCGGCTCCGCCCCATAGTAGTTATATTCTTGTACATAGGAGGCAGTATTATAGTAGTTATATTCTTGTACATAGGAGCAGTATTATAGTAGTTATATTCTTGTACATAGGAGCAGTATTATAGTAGTTATATTCTTGTACATAGGAGGCAGTATTATAGTAGTTATATTCTTGTACAGAGGAGCAGTATTATAGTAGTTATATTCTTGTACATAGGAGCAGTATTATAGTAGTTATATTCTTGTACATAGAAGCAGCATTATAGTAGTTATATTCTTGTACATAGGAGCAGTATTATAGTAGTTATATTCTTGTACATAGGAGAGTGTATTATAGTAGTTATATTCTTATACATAAGAGGCAGTATTATAGTAGTTATATTCTTGTACATAGGACCAGTATTATAGTAGTTATATTCTTGTACATAGGAGCAGTATTATAGTAGTTATATTATTGTACATAGGAGGCAGTATTATAGTAGTTATATTCTTGTACATAGGAGGCAGTATTATAGTAGTTATATTCTTGTACATAGGAGCAGTATTATAGTAGTTATATTCTTATACGTAGGAGCAGTATTTTAGTAGGTATATTCTTGTACATAGGAGGCAGTATTATAGTAGTTTTATTCTTGTACATAGGAGCAGTATTATAGTAGTTATATTCTTGTACATAGGAGCAGTATTATAGTAGTTATATTCTTGTACATAGGAGCAGTATTATAATATTATGATTTTTGTGGATAGTTGTAATATTTTAGTGATGAAATTTCCATCAGATCCAGGCACATGATATAAGGATATTATATTGTATTCTATCTATTTTACATTATATCTTTACTATACAATTTTGGAATAATGACAGCACTATAGATGTTCTTACGAATTGTTCTATAAGAACAGAATTACGGACAATGGCCGTCATTAATTTGATGATAAGTGTATAAAATATCTCTGCAGTAAAAGTTTGCCATAACTAATGTCTGTCTAGGACTGTAGAGTAATCGGTTTGAAAGGTTAAGTGGAATTGTTCAGAACTCATAATAGTTCATGTGCATCTTCCCATATGTTCACATTGTTCTGATCCGGGGTGACCCTGGAGAATGTGCTTGTATTTATCCGCTAGCGAAGCCTGATTTTAATATTATTATTTTTTTATGTGGTAATTTGGGTAATAATAAATGCTCTGTAAAGAGGCCACTTAGTATCCAGCAGCAACAGTACAATAACTTCAGGTCACAAAGCTCTTCCCGTAATTCTGATGACGATGATGATGAGTGGAGTGGTTTAATGATGCTCGGAGCAGTGATTATTAATATATTAACTTAGTGGAGAAGCAGGCCTGATGTCTTAGGCTACTTTCACAGTTGCGTCAGAGGATTCCGGCAGACAGTTACGTCGCAATCCGGACGCAAACGGATGCATTTGTCAGACGGATCCGGATGCGGATCCGTCTGACAAATGCATTGAAATACCCGATCCATCTCTCCGGTGTCTTCCGGAAAAATGCATCCGGTATTTATTTTTTTCACAGATTTAAAGGTCTGCACATGCGCGGACCGGAAGGACGGATCCGTGAATGGAATTTAATGCTGGATCCGCCATTCCGGCAAGTGTTCAGGATTTTTCCGGCCAAAAAACGTAAGAGGGACTGAACTGATACATCCTGAACGGATTTCTCTCCATTGAGAATGCATTAGGATAAAACTGATCCGTTTTTTTCTGGTAGGAGCCCCTAGGACGGAACTCAATACCGGAAAAGAAAAACGCTAGTGTGAAAGTGCCCTTATGTGGATGGTTTCGGGTCCATTCACACATCCACAAAATGGGTCCGCATCTGTTCCGCAATTTTGCAGAACGGGTGCAGACTAGGGCTGCACGATATGGGAATTTTGTGCGATTGCGATTAGGGCCCTAAAAATTGCGATAACGATATGCGATGCGATATTTTAAAGGAATTGTGCTAGAGGTCTATTTGCTTGGATTTTCCCATATGAGCCGCTGACGCGGCTGGGTATGACATAGTTATGGGGGATCTGTGGAGGACGCTGTGTTGTGGGGGATCTGTGGAAGACGCTGTTTATATGGGGGATCTGTGGAGGACGCTGTGTTGTGGGGGATCTGTGGAAGACGCTGTTTATATGGGGGATCTGTGGAGGACGCTGTGTTGTGGGGGATCTGTGGAGGACGCTGTTATATGGGGGATCTGTGGAGGACGCTGTTATATGAGGGATCAGTGGAGGACGCTGTTATATGGGGGATCAGTGGAGGACGCTGTTATATGGGGGATCAGTGGAGGACGCTGTTATATGGGGGATCAGTGGAGGACGCTGTTATATGGGGGATCAGTGGAGGACGCTGTTATATGGGGGATCAGTGGAGGACGCTGTTATATGGGGGATCTGTGGAGGACGCTGTTATATGGGGGATCTGTGGAGGACGCTGTTATATGGGGGATCTGTGGAGGGCGCTGTTATGGGGGATCTGTGGAGGACGCTGTTATGGGGGATCTGTGGAGGGCGCTGTTATGGGGGATCTGTGGAGGGCGCTGTTATGGGGGATCTGTGGAGGGCGCTGTTATGGGGGACCTGTGGAGGGCGCTGTTATGGGGGACCTGTGGAGGACACTTATGGGGGACCTGTGGAGGACACTTATGGGGGACCTGTGGAGGACACTTATGGGGGACCTGTGGAGGACACATATGGGGGACCTGTGGAGGACACTTATGGGGGACCTGTGGAGGACACTTATGGGGGACCTGTGGAGGACACTTATGGGGGACCTGTGGAGGACACCTATGGGGGACCTGTGGATGGCACTGTTATAGGGGATGTGTGGAGGACACATAGGGCCATGAGGGGGGCCAGCTTAAGACATATAGCATCTTATGCTGGTCCCCCTCATGTGTCCTAAACTGGGCACATAGCGAAACACTCTCTTTCCTAACAGGTCCGGCCTCTGTACTCACTATGAATGCAATGCACTGCAGTGAGCGGCAGCGAGGTGGCCGGCCGGCGCGTGACTGACGTCACTTAGTAACGCTCCTGCTTCCTGAAGTGGGAGGAGCGTTACTAAGTGACGTCAGTCACGCGCCGGCCGCCACCTCGCTGCCGCTCGCTGCAGAGCATTGCATTCAGAGTGAGTACAGAGGTCGGACCTGTTAGGAGAGAGATTGTTTCACCCACACACACTAGTAAAACACTTTACACGCAAAAGGCAGTTATGTGCCCAGGGCCCCTTAAATAATCGCGGCATTTTCCGGTCGGCCAAATCGCCATATCGCATTTGCCGATTATCGCGATTCGATTACTTTTTCGATTTATCGTGCAGCCCTAGTGCAGACCCATTCATTTTCAAAGGGGCCGGAATGTGCTGTCCACATCCGCATTTGCGTATCTGCACTTCCGCATCCGTGCTTCCATTTCCACAGACAAGATTAGGCATTTTCTATTATAATGCAATCTATTCTAATCCGTAAAACACTTACGGACGTGTGAATGGACCCTTCTCTGCATCTTTAGTACATTCACACTTCCGTAAGTGTTTTACGGATTAGAATAGATTGCATTATAATAGAAAATGCCTAATCTTGTCTGTGGAAATGGAAGCACGGATGCGGAAGTGCAGATACGCAAATGCGGATGTGGACAGCACATTCCGGCCCCTTTGAAAATGAATGGGTCTGCACCCGTTTTGCATTATTTGAAAAAAGTAAACCATGAAATTCGCAATTTTGACAATTAATTCCCCGTTCATGGTGGCATTGATTTTTCTCTTTGTCTCTCTACCCCATAAGGTGAAGGAGAGCGATCCGCGCATGTGTGGCCGCCCTTTATTGTTTTCTATGGCTCAGATATTTCCATCACTTCCTTAGAAATGAATGGAGTGGTGGCCGCACTTCTCATTTAGGGCTCATGCACAAGACTGTATGTATTTTGTGGTCTGCAAAACACAGAAACGAAAAAATAAAAAAAATAAACGGATGACGTCCATTTCGTATTTTGCGGAATAGAACAGCTGGCCTCTATTAGAACAGTCCTATTCTTGGCCGTTATGCAGACATGTTCTATTGTTTTGCGGAACGGACATACGGAAATGGAATGCACATGGAGCAACTTCCATTTTTTTTGCGGAAAAAAACGGAAAGGACATATAAAGAAGATACGTTTGTGTGCATGAGCTCTTATTTCCATGAGACTTCCGAATATTGTTGAAGGGCACTGCTCAGCTTTTTTCTGCAGTCCCAAAGAAATGGAAGGAGGGCGGCCGCGCATGCGCAGTTTGCTCTCCATCGCTCTCTGGGCTCCATTCTAGAGATAGGTGCGGGTCTCAGATGGGTATTGTAACGGAACGCCTAGCACCCCGACCGGGTACCTCCGTCGATAGATGCTCCTAGTGCTTTCCGAGGACTCCAAGCACTCCACTTGACACCATACGCCCTGCAGACCCCACGAACCGCCGCAGCTTGGTTGGGGTCTCACCGTCCTCCACCCACGCTGGACCTACGACAAGGCTCCAGGCTCCAGTGGGTGAACCTCTCCTACAGCCAGAGAGCAGGAACAGCTCTTACAAGAGCTCGTAGTTATGCCAGGGGAGTATAGCAAATCTTCAGCGTATAGCAATCCCCCAGCTTGATCAGTTATCCAAACACCAGTCTCAGCATGATGAAGGATAAAACAGGAACACTTTATTGAGGGCTACCCGCCCGTATTTATGCAGGTCCCCATCTGGTGGCCACGCCCTTAGGGGACCAGAATGGAGACTGCGACACAGGACAGATATGCAGAAATTCAGGATACACAGACACAACACATCCCCACAATGCATCATGGTTTCCTCCTCTCTGCCTGGCGACACCCGAGGAGCAATCCAATTATGTCTCAGGACAAAGGGAAAACACCAATACACACGTGGAGACAACAGGACAGGAATCACCACCCAAACACACAATGTCACACCCTCCCAGCAAACACAGACATTTAACATATCCCCAGATAGCTCAAGTCTGAGTGCATATCATTAGGTGAATGGCACTCAGAATACACGAATACAATGATATTAGCTATCTGGGTGCCTCACATAACAAACAATTTAACCGAACGCATAATAACATAAAACACAATTCCAAAGACAGATTTAAGCTGTGCGGCCGGTCTGTTTTCTTTAAAGTTAGTATGGGCCATAATCCTGAGGCAAGAGGCTAGCAACCAGCCCCCTCCAAAACACCGTGGCGAGGATGGTTTCGTCACACATCTCCCCCTTCCAGGGAAGACTAACCAGATACCTGACCTCACGGTCAGTACCTGAGTTAGTCTGGCAGTCCAACCACAACCCCATACTTGACCTGTTGAATTTTGGGGCCTGGCTCTGTTCCGTATGTCCCCAGCTGTTGAGTGGGCATCTGCGACTCCTTGCTGCCTTGTGGTTCTCCAGCTTGGAGCTGTAGGTACTTGGTGGGCAGAGGCCGACTGCGCTCTGCCCAGATGCCAGCTCTTCCGCTGGGGTCGCTTGTGGGGAGTCCGGCTCTGAAGAAGAGGATAGGGGAGGGCAGAGGCCGACTGCGCTCTGCCCAGATGCCAGCTCTTCCGCTGGGGTAGCCTGTGGGAAGTCCGGCTGTGGAGAAGAGGATAGGGGAGGGCAGAGGCCGACTGCGCTCTGCCCAGAGGCCAGCTCTTCCGCTGGGGTAGCCTGTGGGAAGTCCGGCTCTGGAGTAGAGGATAGGGGAGGGCAGAGGCCGACTGCGCTCTGCCCAGATGCCAGCTCTTCCGCTGGGATGGGATCAGGAAATCCTATCCCCAGGACCTTGTTGCAGATCGGCTGTGGAGAGGAGGAATCGCTTACCTCCTCCTCCAGGCATTCCTGCAGGGTTGGTGGGGGATCTGAACCGGCCGTCCAGTATCCTGGTAGGCCTGGTGCAGAGACCGCGGTCCCATCTGCACCATCGAAGTTAGGGGTGCTGTCCCCCTGTGGTTGGGGATAGAGACCGGTTGTCTCTTCTCTCTTTACAACACACTGCTGCTGGGGAGTCAGACCGACTGTCTCAACTCTCTGTAACGCTGCCTGGTGCTGGGTAGTGGGTGCGACCATCTCCACTCCTAGTAATGCTGGTTGCTGCAGGGACAGGGGACTGACAATCTCCTCTCCCTGTGATCCTGTCTGCCGCTGGGGAGAGAGACCGGTTGTCATCTCTCCCTGTAAGTTAAGCTGTCGATGGGAAGTCAGACCGACTGTCTGGACTCCAGGTAATGCTGGCTGTAGTTGGGGATCTGGGCCGGCTACCCAGCATCCCTGTAGGGCCGGTGGAGAGACTTCGGTCCCATCTCTACCTGCCGTCGGGACGTCTTCCCAGAACCAGTCAATGAAGTTCCCTACTTTGGGAGTTGGTAGGGAAGCAGGGGGTATTACCGGCAAGTCTTCCCAGTTGTAGGAGGGCAGATCTGGCTCTACTTGTCGAGTAGGTTGGGGATAAACAGAGCTGAGCAGGTGTTGGTAGGTCTGCTCCAGCTCCCACTCCCTTGTTACCAGGTGGATCATGTCTTTGCTCACCTCCCTTCCGTCAGCATAATCATGCATGCCCATCAGGTAGTCGTAGATGTCCCAAAACCTAGACTCCTCCGTGCTGCCAAGATCAATGTCCTCCTCCAAGGCATCCCATAGTAACCCAGGTCCATCATAATCCTGAGGCAAGAGGCTAGCAACCAGCCCCCTCCAAAGCACCGTGGCGAGGTTGGTTTCGTCACAGGTATGCCTCCAATATATGAGCTTGGCCAACCCCTTTAGGCTAGGTCTACACGACGACATTTTGTTGCACCAATGTCGCGCGACAATTTTTATAATGGTAGTCTACGGTGTCGCACTGCTACATGCGACATGCTGCGACTGCGACACGACAGTTGCAAAAAACCCATTCAAGATGGATTTTTCTGCAACTGTCGTGTCGCATTCGCAGCATGTCGCATGTTGCAGTGCGACGCCATAGACTACCATTATAAAAATTGTCACACAAAATGAATGTCACGCGACACATGTTGTAGTGTAGTTGTGCCCTATGTGTTGCACGACACATGTTGCAGTGTAGTTGTGCCCTATGTGTTGCACGACACATGTTGCAGTGTAGTAGTGCCCTATGTGTTGCGCGACACATGTTGCAGTGTAGTTGTGCCCTATGTGTTGCACGACACATGTTGCAGTGTAGTTGTGCCCTATGTGTTGCGCGACATATGTTGCAGTGTAGTAGTGCCCTATGTGTTGCGCAATACATGTTGCAGTGTAGTTGTGCCCTATGTGTTGCGCAATACATGTTGCAGTGTAGTTGTGCCCTATGTGTTGCGCGACACATGTTGCAGTGTAGTTGTGCCCTATGTGTTGCGCGACACATGTTGCAGTGTAGTTGTGCCCTATGTGTTGCACGACACATGTTGCAGTGTAGTTGTGCCCTGTGTGTTGCACGACACATGTTGCAGTGTAGTTGTGCCCTATGTGTTGTGCGACACATGTCTTCGTGTAGACCTAGCCTGAAGAGACCAGCTGTGTATGGAGACTATTAAATAAAGGCAGAACATTGTGTGACTTTTCCTCCCTTCTCAGTAATCTAAAGGGTTTGTTACATTGTATCATTCTAGTCTTGGACATAAGGAAGGCTATCCTTTAAAGTGATTGGGCCCCATGCACACGACCATATTTGTTTTGAGGGTCGGCAAACCGCAGATCTGCAAAAGAAGGAATACCGTCCGGGTGCATGTTGCCATTTTTTTCTCCCTTCTGTTAAAATTTCCTAAACTTGTCCCCAAAACGGGCAAGTATAGGACATGTTCTGTTTTTGTTTTTTGTGTCACTGAGGCACAGACTTAGGCTGGTTTCACACGGGCGTTGCGGAAAAATGTGCGGGTGCGATTTTTCCGCGCGAGTGCAAAACATTGTAATGCGTTTTGCACTCGCGTGAGAAAAATCGCGCATGTTTGGTACCCAAACCCGAACTTCTTCACAGAAGTTCGGGCTTGGGATTGATGTTCTGAAGATTGTATTATTTTCCCTTATAACATGGTTATAAGGGAAAATAATAGCATTCTGAATACAGAATGCTTAGTATAATAGCGCTGGAAGGGTTAAAAATAATAAAAAAGTTAACTCACCTTATCCCCATGATCGTGTAGATCCCGGTCTGTTCTTTAGCTGTGGCTGAATGACCTTTGGTGATGTCAGATCACATGCTCCAATCACATGGTCCATCACCATGGTGATGGAGCATGTGATCTGACATCACCACAGGTCCTTTAGCCACAGCTAAAGAACAGACCGACCGGGAACTAGGCGATCATGGGGATAAGGTGAGTTAACTTTTTTTATTTTTTTTAACCCTCCCAGCGCTATTATACTAAGCATTCTGTAGTCAGAATGCTATTATTTTCCCTTATAACCATGTTATAAGGGAAAATAATACAGTGAATAGACTGTCACCTAGAACCCATGTGTGGAAATCGCACCGCATCCGCACTTGCTTGCGGATGCTTGCGATTTTCACGCAACCCCATTCATTTCTATGGGGCCTGCGTTACGTGAAAAACGCTGAATATAGAACATGCTGCGATTTTCACGCAACGCATAAGTGATGCGTGAAAATCACCGCTCATGTGAACAGCCCCATAGAAATGAATGGGTCAGGATTCAGTGCGGGTGCAATGCGTTCAACTCACGCATCGCACCCGCGCGGAAATCTCGCCCGTGTGAAAGGGGCCTTAGGGTTCATGCACACGACAGTATTTTTTCACTGTCCGCAAAACGGGGTTCCGTTGGTCCGTGATCCGTGACCGTTTTTTCATCCGTGGGTCTTCCTTGATTTTTGGAGGATCCACGGACATGAAAAAAAAGTCGTTTTGGTGTCCGCCTGGCCGTGCGGAGCCAAACGGATCCGTCCTGAATTACAATGCAAGTCAATGGGGACGGATCCGTTTGACGTTGACACAATATGGTGCAATTGCAAACGGATCCGTCCCCATTGACTTTCAATGTAAAGTCTGGAGTCCTTTTATACCATCGGATCGGAGTTTTCTCCAATCCGATGGTATATTTTAACTTGAAGTGTTCCCATCACTATGGGAACGCCTCTATGTTAGAATATACTGTCGGATATGAGTTACATCGTGAAAACTCATATCCGACAGTATATTCTAACACAGAGGCGTTCCCATGGTGATGGGGACGCTTCTAGTTAGAATATACAATGAACTGTGTACACTGCCACCAATGTATTAAAAGAATAGAGGGAGGAAGGGGGGGGTGGGGGGGGGCCCACACTGCCACCAATGTATTAAAAGAATAGAGGGAGGAGGGGGGTGGGTGGGGGGGGGCACACTGCCACCAATGTATTAAAACAATAGAGGGAGGCGGGGGGGGGGGGGGCGCACACTGCCACCAATGTTAATGCAATAGAGGGAGGGAGGGGGTGGGGCGCACACTGCCACCAATGTTATTAATACAATAGAGGGAGGGAGGGGGGGCGTACACTATGCCACCAATGTTATTAATACAATAGAGGGAGGGAGGGGGGGCGCACTGGCCACCAATGAAATTTAAACTGGGGAGGGAGGGGGGTCTGCCCCCTGCTGCCTGGCAGCCCCGGATCTCTTACAGGGGGCTATGATACGCACAATTAACCCCTTCAGGTGCAGCACCTGAGGGGTTAATTGTACGGATCACGGCCCCCTGTAAGAGATCGGGTGCTGCCAGGCAGCAGGGGGCAGTCATGTACACAGTAGTGTATTCTAACTAGAAGCGTCCCCATCACCATGGGAACGCCTCTGTGTTAGAATATACTGTCGGATCTGAGTTTTCACGAAGTGAAAACTCAGCTCTGAAAAAGCTTTTATGCAGACGGATCTTCGGATCCGTCTGTATGAAAGTAACCTACGGCCACGGATCACGGACACGGATGCCAATCTTGTGTGCATCCGTGTTCTTTCACGGACCCATTGACTTGAATGGGTCCGTGAACTGTTGTCCGTCAAAAAAATAGGACAGGTCATATTTTTTTGACGGACAGGATACACGGATCACGGTCTCGGCTGCAAAAGTCAATGGGTCCGCGAAAAAAAACGGAAAACGGCACAACGGCCACGGATGCACACAACGGTCATTTGCATGAGGCCTTAGCATTTCCGTATGTGTTCCGTTTTTTTTTTTTGCAGACCCATTGACTTGAATGGAGCCACGGAACGTGATTTGTGGGCAATAATAGGACACGTTCTATCTTTGAACAGAATGGAAAAACGGAAACGGAATGCATACGGAGTACATTCTGTTTTTTTCAGCGGAACCATCAAATTGAATGGTTCCGTATACGGAACGCAAAAAAAAGGCCCGTAAACGGAAAAATAAAACGGTGGTGTGAAAGAGGCCTAAACCAGACGTAGAAAATGATGAATGAGACGGGCCTGTCGGCTGTTCACAGGAAATGATTGTAACAAATTGTAACATCCGTGAGAAGCATTACGTCTGTGGAGATTCGTCTCAACTAGAGTGTTCTCAGTCACTGACAGCAAGCAGACATCTTTTACAAAAAATTGTATGAAAAGCAAAGGATGTTAAAAAGTAGCAGAAATTTCAAATTTTAATAAATAGTTATTTTTATTTTAAAACTATAAAAGCTATACAAACACATCATCGACCATTGACACCACTTAAAGGGTTAATCCCGGAGGACTTTCTTCTCTCTCTGTGGGTGGGCAGCAGCTCTTCCAGCACCTGCATCTCCCGATTTGCAATTAGCTCTTGTTAACCCCTTCCTCCGCTACATAGTAAATAGTCCCAAACATCTGGTGTCCGATACGATGTCCCTACGATTTCCTTCTCCACCTGCTACTGATCTGGATTTAGGCAGTGAGGGGTGGAAGGGAGGAGGGAAGCTACTGAGCATGTCCGTCCACCTGACAGGAGAAGATGGACCCGAAGGAGAAACAGCAGGGGGCACCACCGGAGAGGAAAATGTAATGGATGTAAAAAGTGAACAATATTTTCGTGCACGTCCGTTGCTTTGATGCTTAGTAATACATTTCGTGGTCCTGTTGCCCTTCCTTCCTCGGCTCATTTATCTTATTAATTTTGTTCTTATTTTTGGGTCCTGGCAGATGCTCCCGGAGGCCTCATGGATGGTCGGAGGCTCGTCGTGTCGTATAAGCCTCCTCAGCAGCTCACAGTACTGTTTTCCATGGAAATAATTAATTTGCAGTCTGCCGGTCACACATTTGTTATTTGATGGTTCCGGTGTTTGAAAGCTTTCTGTCCTGCGTTGTACGTGATTCTCGCCGATGTGATTCTCGGCTGCTCGCTGACCCGTTGCTCCCTTTCATGAATTGTTCTGCTGACTGAATGCTATTTCAAATCCCCAAGTCCAATTAAAGCATTTTTAAGCCTTCCCCAGGCTTAGAGCAGATATGGAGATACAGGCGGCTGCCGCAGCTCGGGCTGCTTCCATTACGAGTGACAATCGGTGTGACATCGTAGCCTTCAGAGCTGCTTACCGCAATTGTTCCCATCCATGAAGTCTCCGGGGACCACGATGACAATCTCTGCCTTCTTAAAGCCTGGCGCTCACAGATCACAGAACACGTCATGTTCACATTAAGAATTATCGGTGATTTGATTTATAAAAATCAGGAAACAAGAGTGGTGCTGTTCACATTGAGGATATGCTGCAATACCAGCCATAGCCAGTGCACGAGAGTGGTGCTGTTCACATTGAGTATATGCTGCAATACCAGCCATGACCAGTGCACATGATTGGTGCTGTTCACACTAAGGATATGCTGCAATACCAGCCATAGCCAGTGCACATGATTGGTGCTGTTCACACTAAGGATATGCTGCAATACTAGCCATAGCCAGTGCACGAGAGTGGTGCTGTTCACATTGAGGATATGCTGCAATACCAGCCATAGCCAGTGCACGAGAGTGGTGCTGTTCACATTGAGTATATGCTGCAATACCAGCCATAACCAGTGCACATGATTGGTGCTGTTCACACTAAGGATATGCTGCAATACCAGCCATAGCCAGTGCACGAGAGTGGTGCTGTTCACATTGAGGATATGCTGCAATACCAGCCATAGCCAGTGCACGAGAGTAGTCCTGTTCACATTGAGGATATGCTGTAATACCAGCCATAGCCAGTGCACAAGAGTGGTGCTGTTCACATTGAGGATATGCTGCAATACCAGCCATAGCCAGTGCACATCATTGGTGCTGTTCACACTAAGGATATGCTGCAATACCAGCCATAGCCAGTGCACATGAGTGGTGCTGTTCACATTGAGGATATGCTGCAATACCAGCCATAGCCAGTGCACGAGAGTGGTGCTGTTCACACTAAAGATATGCTGCAATACCAGCCATAGCCAGTTCACGAGAGTGGTGCTGTTCACATTGAGGATATGCTGCAATACCAGCTATAGCCAGTGCATGAGAGTGGTGCTGTTCACATTGAGGATATGCTGCAATGCCAGCCATAGCCAGTGCATGAGAGTGGTGCTGTTCACATTGAGGATTTGCTGCAATACCAGACATAGCCAGTGCATGAGAGTGGTGCTGTTCACATTGAGGATATGCTGCAATACCAGCCATAGCCAGTGCACATGAGTGGTGCTGTTCACATTGAGGATATGCTGCAATACCAGCCATAGTCAGTGCACGAGAGTGGTGCTGTTCAAATGGAGTGTTAGGTGCCAGGTCGTGTGTGACTATTTTTGTCCATAGGACATCAGTTTGGCCATGGTTGCAGAAGTCCATTTATCTTACAGTGGAAATCCATATATAAAACATCCCTGAATTCCTTGGATCAGTTTTTCAGTTCTGCCGTCTACTGATCTTCTTCCATATTATTTAAGAACGGTGTCCAGACGGTCACAGCAAGCAGATCTAGACGTATGCTGTGCATCTAGACCTTTGTGAAGACCTTACTTGCTTTGCCAGCAGCTGCCTGACGTTGGTTTCTGCAGATCAGTTTACCGTTCCTTGGCCTTTTTTGCCTATTTCTTCCAGTGTTTTCCCGTCTCGTGCGCTCCGGAGAAATCTATTATCATCTCGAGTGGCATCATTTTAAATTTAACTCTATCTTCCTCCTCTCTGCCGTGCCTCAACCCTCCCCAGATCTCTCTATAGTTTTAGATATTTTTGTTATATATTTTTTTTCTGTGAGATTCAGAATCAGTGTAACTTAATGAACCAGTAAATATTTTTTATACTTTTGGATATATTTTGCACTTCTTCAGGTCTAGTCCTTCTGGATCCAGACTTTATTTCCAGCCATTCGAAGACCTATTGATCTTGCTAAAGCTAGAGTGAAGAAGTCTTCTCTGTTATCAGATATTTTTATCATAGTCA
The DNA here is from genome assembly GCF_014858855.1 of Bufo gargarizans. Lineage (NCBI taxonomy): Eukaryota > Metazoa > Chordata > Amphibia > Anura > Bufonidae > Bufo > Bufo gargarizans. Next base: position 23,518 of record NW_025334335.1, read on the forward strand.
GTGTCACAGACCGTATTGTCCATGGCGGCCAGGATATACCTTAGTGGAAAATGAGAAAGGAGCTCCTTGGAAAACGTAATGCGATTGGGCTGAGAATGACAAATTGTAAACTGCTCGTGGTGCTCGGTCAATGATCACACAAGGTGGTGCCCCCTTTATTTTGGGTTCACCAGGGTACATGTTGAGGCAGGGTAATATTAATACTGGGTAGCATCTCCCCTTGCTGCCATAGTGGCTGTCCCTCCGGCTTGGTATTGGTCATACACATACTGGATGTCCTTCTGTGGTCACTCCAAGCTCTTCGAGCATGGACCCATAGTTCAGCCAAAATGGTTGTTGGCTGCCGTGTATGGGAGATCCGTCGCTCCATCCAGCCCCACATGTTCTCAATGGTGGAGAGATCTGGTGATGGAGCTGACCAGGGGAGATTCTGGAGACCCTGAAGAACACGTGGTGTGGGCAGTGTGTGGTGGCGTTCTCTTATTGGAACACCACGTCTTCTGAGTCAAATAAGGAAGTAGGGATGGTTCCACAATGTCCTGGACATACTGAAGGCTGGTCAATGTTCCCTCCACCAATGTCAGATGAGAACGACCATGGTAGCTGACGATGCCCCACACCATGACATCTGGTGCTGGTCCTGAGTGTCTCTGCCCTATGCATGCTGGTAGTAGGACTGGCTTCATAATGTCCTATACCGAAGGGTGGTCCACTAGTGTACTACATATAGGGGACTGTATACTTTGGACAACTTCATTGTAAAATTCCACACCAAAGCTGAATGAGAGGTGTCGGTCTGTGGCCCCTGGGATCAGCTGATTTTGGCAGGGGTGCTGGTTCCAGAATGCCTGGTACGGTGCAGAAAGTAGTCCTCAGAGGACCTGGGCCAGACCTGGGCACTTCCCCTGTAATGCGCTAGTGAGCCCATTGCTGTACTGCAGTCCATAGAGACCGCAGCATCTAAGGCAGGGATCAGCAACCTTCGGCACTCCAGCTGCTCTGAAACTACAACTCCCAGCATGCAAACAGCTGTTCTTCTAACTCCCATGGAAGTGAATGATGCATTCTGGGAGTAGTAGTTTCTGAACAGCTGGAGTGCCGGAGGTTGCTGATCCATGATCTAAGGAGATTGACACTGGGCAGTCTATTAACCCCCTGCTTCCCAATTCCCAAGTACATTTAAAGAAAAAAACTTTTTGCATGAGAAATTATATATATAACATTTTAAAAATATATAAATTTGATAACACTACAACAACCCATAGAATAAAGATCAATAAATTATATTCATCCCGTGAAAAAAACAGGCCCTGCTTTGGCTTCGCCTGACAAAAGATTTAAAAAAGTTATGACTCTTGAAATATGGCAATGGAAAAAAAAAAAATTAAGGGTCCTTAAAGGGGTTGTCTGAATCTGGATACTTATAACATAGCATATGGACATATGATCTGATCCTATCTCAGGAACGGGCACCAATGTGAATGAAGAGCGAGCCGCGAAGCTTTCTCCATTCCAGGCGATGGCTCTGCTGTTTTTGGAAAACCCCACCGCCAGGGTCCCTTTAAGAGGGAAAAATGTTACTTGTTTTGTCGTGACGTCAGTTGCAGTGAAGCAACAAGGGCGCAGGGCCCCTTTTAGTGATATTGCAGGTACCCAGGTGTAGGAATGCCAGAGTGGTGGTGGGTGGCCTAAATGTCCCTCTATGGTGTTGCACTTGTCACGGTGCTCCTACCTGGATCCCGGGCAGAGTCGTCCGCAGAAGATCAAGGGGGGTGGTTGATGAAGGGGAGGATGAAATAAATTGAGTCCAGACCTTGTATGTAGTTGAACAGCAGCTTTACTTTGTTAAACGTTCATCAGAAACAATCTTCAAACTTTGTCTTGGTTTCCAGCAGGCTTTGGCATTAACGGTGGCAGGCAAACTCCTCTCTGCTATGTCTGTTGCTCTCTGGCTATGCTGTGCTAACAGGCTAGTTATAGAACTCCGCTTTAGCTGCAGGCTGTAATTTCCTTCTTGTGGTCTGTCTCTAAACTGTCCAGGGAACTTTCTCCTCCTGGCCTCTGAGGCTTTTAGCTGTGGTCTCCTTACTGAGCAGAGCTGAAGGTGCTCTAGCTGGCCTAGACAGGGCTCGTCCAACATGGATGAGGTCCCTCTGCACGCCTTCCCTTGACAGGGGGTAGACTACACTGACCACTAACTAACTAAACTCCTTCCTCTCTTAGAGAGAGCTAGAGTGGAAAGAACGTTTCATTCTAGATAAAATAGCTCTGCCATTTATGCCGCCATCTGCTGGTGAACCAGGCGTATTACACTTAAACACAACAGTTGCATGGAAATTGATATACACATATTGCAAGACCTGGGAAGTAATACACGTGATGACATGTGGTTAACCATAGAAGACAGTAGTGAGGCGCAAAGGTGGTAACGGCACTCTGGAGTGTTACACAGGCATGGCTTCCCCTCCATTCACTTCCAAAAATAGACTGCTTGGCTACTTTTGACTGTCCCAAAGGACGCAGCGCATGCACCGCTTCACATTTGGGCCCCACTCTTGAGTTAGGAGTCAGTACCTGAGCAATATCCAATCAATGTGCCATAAATGTGGAGATGGGAATATGGCAGGTCTTTTAGGGGTTAAATAATCTAGCATTCCCCCTACATGCTGACTGTTACCCCTCGATTGTAGAGTTGTAACTCCCTTTGCTTGGAAGATGCTCAGTCGCTATTATTTTTAGATGTGGTATTGGCGCGGAAAGCCTAATATTGGTCTGTGACATCAAAGTGCCGTTCTCTTCGAGGAAAAAAAATGAAAATCCGTAACGAAAAGTCAACGAATCTGCAAAAAGCAGCAAAGAGAAAATCACTGGCAGCGAGCGGCCCGAGGAGGTCCACGCTCCCACCGCCAGACTATTATAGGGCTCGGCGATAGTCAATCGGAGGTCGCGTCTTGGGTTATTTTTAGCGATCGGCCACCAAGTCCTCGGATTCCAAGAAGACCCAGCGTGTATTATTTATCGGAACCTCAACGTTCCGTTCCATTAATTCTCATCTGCGCTGAGTTTATTTGACGTGAAATCCAGGGGGACACATTCAAAAATATGCAAATGCCTTCATTAAGTAAATGCTTTTTTTTTAAATGAGTTTTTTTCTCTCGTGAGTTTCCCGTCATTTCTCCCTTTCCTCGATTTTGCATCCGTCACCATTTCTAATATTTATTTTATGTCTCATTTCCTCTTGAAATTAAAGAGATGATTCCAGAAAAATGAAGTTTATCCAAATGGAAACTTCTCCTATCTCGCTCCTAATCATCTCTGGAGACGGTATTATTGGGGGCACATCTTTTACTTTGGGGGGGTGGGGAGGGCTTTCCTAGAGAAAAACGGTTTTCTTAAAGGGGTAGGCCTCTCCGGGGCATTGATGGCATATCAGCTATTTTCGGTACTCCGATAGTGGTGAACAGAGTGAGGCCGCACATGCATGCTCAGCTATTTTAGGTACTCCCAAAAGGGTGGACAGAGGTAGGCCGTGCTGGCACACTTGCCTATTTTTGGCACTGTAATAGTAGTGATCAGGGGGTGGCCGCACATGCATGCTCAGCTATTTTTGGTACTCCAATAGTGCGCGGCTACACTTGTGCACTTGGTTATTTCGGTACTACCATAGCAATGAACATAGGGTGGCCACGCATACGTGCTCGGCTATTTTTGGTACTCCCATAATGGTGGACAGAGGTAGGCTGTGGATGCACGCTTGCCTATTTCTGGCACTGTAATAGCAGTGATCAGGGGGTGGCTGCACATGCATGCTCAGCTATTTTTGGTACTCCCATAGCAGTGAACATAGAGTGGCCGCGCATTTATGCTCATATATTTTAGGTACTCCCATAGTGGGGAACAGAGGATAACTGCACATGCACACTTTACTATTTCGGCACTCCCATAGCAGTAAACATAGGGTGGCTGTGCATGCGGGCTCAGCTATTTCGGCACTCCCATAGCAGTAAACATAGGGTGGCTGTGCATGCGGGCTCAGCTATTTCGGCACTCCCATAGCAGTAAACATAGGGTGGCTGTGCATGCGGGCTCAGCTATTTCGGCACTCCCATAGCAGTAAACATAGGGTGGCTGTGCATGCGGGCTCAGCTATTTCGGCACTCCCATAGCAGTAAACATAGGGTGGCTGTGCATGCGGGCTCAGCTATTTCGGCACTCCCATAGCAGTAAACATAGGGTGGCTGTGCATGCGGGCTCAGCTATTTCGGCACTCCCATAGCAGTAAACATAGGGTGGCTGTGCATGCGGGCTCAGCTATTTCGGCACTCCCATAGCAGTAAACATAGGGTGGCTGTGCATGCGGGCTCAGCTATTTTTGGTACTCCCATAGTGATGAACAGAGTATAACTGCACATGCGCACTTTACTATTTCGGTACTACCATAGGGGTGAACATAGGGTGGCCGCACATTTGTGCTCAGGTATTGTTGATACTCTCATAGGGGTGAACATAGGGTGGTCACGCATGCGTGATAAGATATTTTCGGTACTCCCATAGCAGTGAACATAGGGTGGCCGCGGATGCGTGCTCAGCTATTTTTGGTACTCCCATAGGGGTGAACATAGAGTGGCCGTGCATTCATGCTCAGCTATTTTTGGTACTCCCATAGGGCAAAACATAGAGTGGCTGTGCATTCATTCTCAGCTATTTTTGGTACTCCCATAGTAGGGAACAGAGGATGGCTGCACATGTGCACTTTACTATTTCGGGACCACCATAGGGGTGAATATAGGGTGGCCACACATTTGTGCTCAGATACTGTTGATACTCTCATAGGGGTGAACATAGTGTGGCTGCACATTCATGCTCAGCTATTTTTGGTACTCCCATAGTGGGGAACAGAGGATAACTGCACATGCGCACTTTACTATTTCGGTACTCCCATAGCAGTGAACATAGAGTGGCCGCGCATTCATGCTCAGCTATTTTTGGTACTCCTATAGCAGTGAACATAGAGTGGCAGTGAAAGCGTTCTCAGCTATTTTTGGTACTCCCATAGTGGGGAACGGAGGGTGGCTGCACATGCGCGGCTGTTCTCTCTTCACTTCGAGAGTACTATTGTAATAAATTGTAACTTTATCTGTAAGAAGTATTACATCTGTAGAGATTCACCCCCTGTGGATGTAATATAGAATGTTCTTAGTCACTGACAGCAAGCAGACATCTTACAAAAACAAAGATGAATTGAAGGACATTAAAAAGTTTCAAAAATTTAGATTTTGTTTAAAAAAACAAAAACTTTTTAAAACTCCTTTACTCACTTATCTGGAGGATTTTCTTTCCTTTCTATGGGGGGGCAGCAGCTCTTAAAGCTGCGAGGATACACTGCAGCTAGATGTTGTTAACCCCCTCCTCCCCTGCCCCAGAGACACATATGGTACATGACGCACGCACAGTTTCCTTCTCTGCTGTCTACAGAGATATAGATACATACTTCTGTGAATGTAGAAGTGGAGATGGATGGAAGTGTCTGGGCGGAGATGCGGAGTATGTCAGTCCACCACTAAATGCAGGAGGAGGTGGGCCAGCAGGGGGCGCTACCAGAGAGGAAAGGGAATTTACATGAAATACAACAACTATTTTTATTGCATTTGCTTTGCTTCAATTCTTTAACTGAAATGCCCGACTCATTGCATAGGAAGACATTTTGTGGGACCCCCCCCCCCCCCCCCTTTAAGGGGCTCAGCTATGGCAACTACATATTCAACAATATAGAACTGAGGAGATGATATTTAGGGATATGGGCAAACATTATGGTCAGCATGTTGGAGTGAATCAGCCTCTGGCTGTCAAGGCATGCTGGGATTTGCAGTTCTCGCGCTGCTGGAGACCTAGAGTTTGGAAGTCATCATTCTAATGTAAAATCAGGGGCATAAAACATGACCTTACCCGTCAGCGCAGAGCGGAGCCGTTATGTGTTCTGGGACATCTTCCAGCCGGTACTGAAGACATAAAGATAATGTCTGCATCTCCTGCTAATGATGGCGTTATAATAACCTCTGAACGCTCCGTAATCAGGACCCGGTTACTGCGACCAGTACTAAACCCTGGCAACAAAGTATCATCTACCGGACAAAGCCTAGAGAATACCAGCTCCAAACCGGACGGACACAACCGAAAACCATCCTGAGGACTGCGATCAGACGCAGGTCAGGCTGCCCTAAACAGTCACAGGGTCTGCAGACTCTGAAACAGCAGGGGATGCTGCAAGATATAAGCACTGAGAAGTAAACAAACAGTGACTGCACCAGCAGAATAGTGAGTGCAGCTCTGGAGTATAATACAGAATGTAACTCAGGATCAGCACAGGATAAGTAATGTATGTACACAGTGACTGCACCAGCAGAATAGTGAGTGCAGCTCTGGAGTATAATACAGGACGTAAGTCAAGATCAGTACAGGATAAGTAATGTATGTACACAGTGATTCCACCAGCAGAATAGTGAGTGCAGCTCTGGAGTATAATACAGGATGTAACTCAGGATCAGTACAGGATAAGTAATGTATGTACACAGTGACTGCACCAGCAGAATAGTGAGTGCAGCTCTGGAGTATAATACAGGATGTAACTCAGGATCAGTACAGGATAAGTAATGTATGTACACAGTGACTGCACCAGCAGAATAGTGAGTGCAGCTCTGGAGTATAATACAGGATGTAACTCAGGATCAGTACAGGATAAGTAATGTCTGTACACAGTGACTGCACCAGCAGAATAGTGAGTGCAGCTCTGGAGTATAATACAGGATGTAACTCAGGATCAGTACAGGATAAGTAATGTATGTACACAGTGACTGCACCAGCAGAATAGTGAGTGCAGCTCTGGAGTATAATACAGGATGTAACTCAGGATCAGTACAGGATAAGTAATGTCTGTACACAGTGACTGCACCAGCAGAATAGTGAGTGCAGCTCTGGAGTATAATACAGGATGTAACTCAGGATCAGTACAGGATAAGTAATGTATATACACAGTGACTGCACCAGCAGAATAGTGAGTGCAGCTCTGGAGTATAATACAGGATGTAACTCAGGATCAGTACAGGATAAGTAATGTATGTACACAGTGACTGCACCAGCAGAATAGTGAGTGCAGCTCTGGAGTATAATACAGGATGTAACTCAGGATCAGCACAGGATAAGTAATGTATGTACACAGTGACTGCACCAGCAGAATAGTGAGTGCAGCTCTGGAGTATAATACAGGATGTAACTCAGGATCAGTTCAGGATAAGTAATGTATGTACACAGTGACTGCACCAGCAGAATAGTGAGTGCAGCTCTGGGGTATAATACAGGATGTAACTCAGGATCAGTACAGGATAAGTAATGTATGTACACAGTGACTGCACCAGCAGAATAGTGAGTGCAGCTCTGGAGTATAATACAGGATGTAACTCAGGATCAGTACAGGATAAGTAATGTATGTACACAGTGACTGCACCAGCAGAATAGTGAGTGCAGCTCTGGAGGATAATACAGGATGTAACACAGGATCAGTACAGGATAAGTAATGTATGTACACAGTGACTGCACCAGCAGAATAGTGAGTGCAGCTCTGGAGTATAATACAGGATGTAACTCAGGATCAGTACAGGATAAGTAATGTATGTACACAGTGACTGCACCAGCAGAATAGTGAGTGCAGCTCTGGAGGATAATACAGGATGTAACACAGGATCAGTACAGGATAAGTAATGTATGTACACAGTGACTGCACCAGCAGAATAGTGAGAGCAGCTCTGGAGTATAATACAGGATGTAACTCAGGATCAGTACAGGATAAGTAATGTATGTACACAGTGACTGCACCAGCAGAATAGTGAGTGCAGCTCTGGAGTATAATACAGGATGTAACTCAGGATCAGTACAGGATAAGTAATGTATGTACACAGTGACTGCACCAGCAGAATAGTGAGTGCAGCTCTGGAGTATAATACAGGATGTGACTCAGGATCAGTACATGATAATTGATGTATGTACACAGTGACTCCACCAGCAGAATAGTGAGTGCATCTCTGAAGTATAATACAGGATGTGACTCAGGATCAGTACAGGATAAGTAATGTATGTACACAGTGACTGCACCAGCAGAATAGTGAGTGCAGCTCTGGAGTATAATACAGGATGTAACTCAGGATCAGTACAGGATAAGTAATGTATGTACACAGTGACTGCACCAGCAGAATAGTGAGTGCAGCTCTGGAGTATAATACAGGATGTAACTCAGGATCAGTACAGGATAAGTAATATATGTACACAGTGAGTCCACCAGCAGAATAGTGAGTGCAGCTCTGGAGTATAATACAGGATGTAAATCAGGATCAGTACAGGATAAGTAATGTATGTACACAGTGACTGCACCAGCAGAATAGTGAGTGCAGCTCTGGAGTATAATACAAGATGTAACTCAGGATCAGTACAGGATAAGTAATGTAATGCATTTAAACAGTGACTGCACCAGCAGAATAGTGAGTACAGCTCTGGAGTATAATACAGGACGTAAGTCAAGATCAGTACAGGATAAGTAATGTATGTACACAGTGATTCCACCAGCAGAATAGTGAGTGCAGCTCTGGAGTATAATACAGGATGTAAGTCAGGATCAGTACAGGATAAGTAATGTATGTACACAGTGACTGCACCAGCAGAATAGTGAGTGCAGCTCTGGAGTATAATACAGGATGTAACTCAGGATCAGTACAGGATAAGTAATGTATGTACACAGTGACTGCACCAGCAGAATAGTGAGTGCAGCTCCGGAGTATAATACAGGATATAACTCAGGATCAGTACAGGATAAGTAATGTAATGTATGTACACAGTGACTGCACCAGCAGAATAGTGAGTGCAGCTCTGGAGTATAATACAGGATGTAACTAAGGATCAGTACAGGATAAGTAATGTATGTATACAGTGACTGCACCAGCAGAATAATGAGTGCAGCTCTGGAGTATAATACAGGATGTCACTCAGGATAAGTAATGTATGTACACAGTGACTGCACCAGCAGAATAGTGAGTGCAGCTCCGGAGTATAATACTGGATGTAACTCAGGATCAGTACAGGATAAGTAATGTAATGTATGTACACAGTGACTGCACCGGCAGAATAGTGAGTGCAGCTCTGGAGTATAATACAGGATGTAACTAAGGATCAGTACAGGATAAGTAATGTATGTATACAGTGACCGCACCAGCAGAATAGTGAGTGCAGCTCTGGAGTATATTACAGGATGTAACTCAGGATCAGTACAGGATAAGTAATGTATGTACACAGTGACTCCACCAGCAGAATAGTGAGTGCAGCTCTGCAGTGTAATTCAGGATCAGTACAGGATAAGTGATGTATGCACATAGTGACTCCACCAGCAGAATAGTGAGTGCAGCTTTGGAGTATAATACAGGATGTAACTCAGGAACAGTACAGGATAAGTAATGTATGTACACAGTGACTGCACCAGCAGAATAGTGAGTGCAGCTCTGGAGTATAATACAGGATGTAACTCAGGATCAGTACAGGATAAGTAATGTGTGTACACAGTGACTGCACCAGCAGAATAGTGAGTGCAGCTCTGGAGTATAATACAGGATGTAACTCAGGATCAGTACAGGATAAGTAATGTATGTACACAGTGACTGCACCAGCAGAATAGTGAGTGCAGCTCTGGAGTATAATACAGGCTGTAACTCAGGATCAGTACAGGATAAGTAATGTAATGTATGTACACAGTGACTTCCACAGCAGAATAGTGAGTGCAGCTCTGGAGTATATTACAGGATGTAACTCAGGATCAGTACAGGATAAGTAATGTATGTACACAGTGACTGCACCAGCAGAATAGTGAGTGCAGCTCTGCAGTATAATTCAGGATCAGTACAGGATAAGTAATGTATGCGCACAGTGACTGCACCAGCAGAATAGTGAGTGCAGCTCTGGAGTATAATACAGGATGTAACTCAGGATCAGTACAGGATAAGTAATGTATGTACACAGTGACTGCACCAGCAGAATAGTGAGTGCAGATCTGGAGTATAATACAGGATGTAACTCAGGATCAGTACAGGATAAGTAATGTATGTACACAGTGACTGCACCAGCAGAATAGTGAGTGCAGCTCTGGAGTATAATACAGGATGTAACTCAGGATCAGTACAGGATCAGTAATGTCTGTACACAGTGACTGCACCAGCAGAATAGTGAGTGCAGCTCTGGAGTATGCAACTAAATAAAGAGTCTTTGCCCCATAAATACTAAATATGGTTGCAGCAATTAATAACTATTATTATTTATGTCAAACTTAAGTCGCAACCTATGATCTCCACCAAACATAACTAATTATCAATGGCTCAAAATCCTCTTCGTAGCTTTGTCTTAATTGCTACTTTCAGCTTATAAAAAGTCATATTACTTATTATACATATTCAGAGATTTTATGATATTCAGTGTCTATTTTACAGTGCAATTATTTTCAGAATGTTATAGATTTCTTGCCAGAATTCTTTCATTAATGAGAGTTAGAGGACAATATGGCTGAGTGGGAGGCCCTGTCGTCTTTTCTAAAAGTGGAAAAAGAGAGTAATCTTTAAAAAAAAGTGATTTTCTGTTTCTGTTGCTTCAGTACTTAAAGTGTAAAGGTTTCATATCAATGCTGAGGAGCAACTGAGAAGTAAAACAGTATAACTTATACCAGCTGTACATATATAACTATATACAGGAGATACCCAGGTTATACCAGCATGGTCCATATCACTGTATACAAGAAGATGTATAACTTATACCAGCTGTACATATATAATTATATACAGGAGATACCCAGGTTATACCAGCATGCTCCATATCACTATATACAAGAAGATGTATAACTTATACCAGCTGTACATATATAATTATATACAGGAGATGCCCAGGTTATACCAGCATGGTCCATATCACTATATACAAGAAGATGTATAACTTATACCAGCTGTACATATATAATTATATACAGGAGATACCCAGGTTATACCAGCATGGTCCATATCACTATATACAAGAAGATGTATAACTTATACCAGCTGTACCTATATAATTATATACAGGAGATACCCAGGTTATACCAGCATGGTCCATATCACTGTATACAGAAGATGTATAACTTATACCAGCTGTTCATATATATAATTATATACAGGAGATGCCCAGGTTATACCAGCATGCTCCATATCACTATATACAAGAAGATGTATAACTTATACCAGCTGTACATATATAATTATATACAGGAGATGCCCAGGTTATACCAGCATGCTCCATATCACTATATACAGGAGATGTATAACTTATACCAGCTGTACATATATAATTATATACAGGAGATGCCCAGGTTATACCAGCTGTACATATATAACTATATACAGGAGATGCCCAGGTTATACCAGCATGCTCCATATCACTATATACAAGAAGATGTATAACTTATACCAGCTGTACATATATAATTATATACAGGAGATGCCCAGGTTATACCAGCAGGCTCCATATCACTGTATACAAGAAGATGTATAACTTATACCAGCTGTACATATATAATTATATACAGGAGATGCCCAGGTTATACCAGCATGCTCCATATCACTATATACAAGAAGATGTATAACTTATACTAGCTGTACATATATAATTATATACAGGAGATACCCAGGTTATACCAGCATGGTCCATATCACTATATACAGAAGATGTATAACTTATACCAGCTGTACATATATAATTATATACAGGAGATACCCAGGTTATACCAGCATGCTCCATATCACTATATACAGAAGATGTATAACTTATACCAGCTGTACATATATAATTATATACAGGAGATGCCCAGGTTATACCAGCATGCTCCATATCACTATATACAGAAGATGTATAACTTATACCAGCTGTACATATATAATTATATAAAGGAGATGCCCAGGTTATACCAGCATGGTCCATATCACTATATACAAGAAGATGTATAACTTATACCAGCTGTACATATATAATTATATACAGGAGATGCCCAGGTTATACCAGCATGCTCCATATCACTATATACAGAAGATGTATAACTTATACCAGCTGTACATATATAATTATATACAGGAGATGCCCAGGTTATACCAGCATGGTCCATATCACTATATACAAGAAGATGTATAACTTATACCAGCTGTACATATATAATTATATACAGGAGATGCCCAGGTTATACCAGCATGCTCCATATTACTATATACAAGAAGATGTATAACTTATACCATCTGTACATATATAATTATATACAGGAGATGCCCAGGTTATACCAGCTGTACATATATAATTATATACAGGAGATGCCCAGGTTATACCAGCTGTACATATATAATTATATACAGGAGATGCCCAGGTTATACCAGCATGCTCCATATCACTATATACAAGAAGATGTATAACTTATACCAGCTGTACATATATAATTATATACAGGGGATGCCCAGGTTATACCAGCTGTACATATATAATTATATACAGGAGATGCCCAGGTTATACCAGCATGCTCCATATCACTGTATACAAGAAGATGTATAACGTATACCAGCTGTACATATATAATTATATACAGGAGATACCCAGGTTATACCTGAAGCAGGCATTGGCTAATCGATCAGTCCTATAAGCCTACCCATCCCATAACCTCCACCCCTCACCCTAACCCATATAAATAAACACACTACACCACTGCTTGGATTTAATCGGCCACAGCAGCCGTTTATTAAATAAATACAACATAAATATAACATGAGTTAACCCCTGACGAGGGAGGTCCTAGAAGCCCCAATAACTTTATAAACACTGGAACACCTGCGTCTCCATCTTGCCCCCAGCCGTTGAACCGAGCTCGGAGGCAGCAACTGATGGACGCGTAATTAGTTCCTATCAGCTCCTCAATGAGAGTCCAGCCCCTCCCGCGGGGCCCTCCCATCCTCAGGTACCACCATATTTCACCACTTCAAGGACCTCCCCCGCCTCCAAGAACGCGCAGCTTGACTACCTCAACCCTGCGCGTCCCTCCACATCCGCAAAGCTATCTCCACTCCACTCTGGAGCCCCAGAGCCCACAAATTCGTACCCACCGCATTCAGGTGCACTCCATCTGCTCTCCAAAACGCACCCTCACCCTTCTCCAATACCTCATGCCGCACCACCACACCACCATTCCTTGCCATAAAACGGCCCACCGCCCTGTTTACCTTTATCCTAGCCTTATTCAGGCTCTCTACTGACCTCGCAACTCTCCACACCTTCCGCGGCACAATGTCAGACCAGACAACGATCACCCCCGGAAACAACGCCCAAATCCTGAGTAAGTGAAACTTGACATCCCTAACCAATTCCCTAAACGGACGCTTTCCTAAATCATTCCCCCCCCACGTGCAACACCAACACATCAGGAGGACGATCCAAACGAACGAAATGATGCACCTCCCTCAACACTCCGCCCCACAACATACCTCTGACACCTAACCACCTGACCGTAGCCAACTCCGGACTCACACCCAACTGCCGCCCACTCGGCCTCACATCCGCTCTGATCGCGCCCCAGAACACATAGGAGTGCCCCAAAATCCACACCAACGCCGCCCTCATCCGACCTGTGAACACAAAAGAACAAAATCAACATCACCTCCCACATCCTTACCTTACAACAATGCAGGCCGCACATACGATTTAAAGCGAACCGACTCCCAACGCCCAATCCTCCTAATCACCTCCTCACTGGCGCCCAACCTGGCTGCCTCAGTTGCCGCACCAATTCTGAATGAATGCCCCGAATAATCTCTGACCGGCACCCCCAAAACCTTCAAACATTTTCTAAAGACCGCCAGAAACTGAAACCTAGACAAAAAGGAACCGTTCTCATGCCTCAAAAACGGGACCTCGTCCCTCTGCAGCCTCGCACCATACGATACCGCACACCTCACCGGGCACATACTACACCCCGGCACTGCAAACAACGTAAAACGCAGCCCCCTAGCCTCCTGATCCGTTTTTGACCTGCAAATCCGAATAAGCAACCTATCCCCCACCCACTCAACATCCTCACTCCTAAGGCCCCCGCTCTCCTAACACTATCACACACCAACTCCCCAAGCGGAAAGCCCAAAAAACGCCAAAGCAAAAGCAGCCTTAAACAGCCTAGCTCCCTCCCCGAACTACAAACACCACTCAACCTGTCCCCCATTCGCACCAACAACTCAAAAGACACCGGCCTCCGACAATCCGCACCCTGCCTGCACCCCTACGCCAACCCTTCAAAACCTGTCCGCACCAAAAAACACTTAGTCAAATCAGGTAGCCCCCGCCACTTAAAACCAAACGCTATACCTGAAACAAGATGATTCACCTTGGACACCGACCACCCCTCACTCTTCAACTGCCCCAACAACATCAACAACCGCACC
>NW_025334337.1:0-117500 GCF_014858855.1 Bufo gargarizans
ATGGGCGGGTGTATTCACTATGGACGTGTGCGGACCCTTACCCTGCTTTCACACCTGAGTTCTTCTCAAACGCGCGTTTGACGCGCGTTTGTGTGATTGACTGCAGTGTCCTATGGCCACAAACGCGCGTCAAAACGCCCCAAAGAAGCTCAAGTACTTGATTATGCGTCGGGCGTTTTACAGCGCGATCGTACGCGCTGTAAAACGCCCAGGTGAGAACCATTCCCATAGGGAAGCATTGGTTTTCATGTGTTGAGCGTTTTACGGCGCGTTTGAACGCGCTGTAAAACGCTCAGGTGTGAACTTAGGGTTAAGCTGCAGTTTTTCCACGCAGAAAGCAATCCTTACGGCTCATGCACACAAACGTATTTTCTTTCCGTGTCTGTTCAGTTTCGTATACAGTCTGCAAAAAAACGGAAGTTACTCCGTGCGCATTCCGTCTCCATATGTCCGTTCCACAAAAAAATAGAACCTGTTATTGGCTGCATCACGGACAGGACTGTTCTATTAGGAGCCAGCTGTTCCGTTCCTCAAAATTCGGAATGCACATGGTCCTCATCTGTGTTTTTTGCGTCTTTTTTTTTAAGAACCACAAAATACATATTGCCTTGTGCATGAGCCCTTAAAGGGGCGGTGTGCCTTGTATCCAGAGGTTTTGGCCACCGCAGCAGAGCAGATTGGAGGTGGACGAGACACGAGCGCGGCTGCTGCGTAGGAGCGGTGTGATGGGACTCAATCACAGGACATTGGGAAGTGTCTCCACCTGATGAATCCCTCAGCTGACCCCCCCCCCCGTTACAAGATGTGAACTCCGCCCTGAAGAAACGGACAAGCTGTGGGATTCAGCTCCTCCACCACAGTCTGCTATGCAGGTGCCATGCCTCCAGCTACCTCTTCTGCTTCCATCGCATCAGGGGCGCCGCTGATCCCTATGAGCACAGTCTGCTATGCAGGTGCCATGCCTCCAGCTACCTCTTCTGCTTCCATCACATCGGGCGCCGCTGATCCCTATGAGCACAGTCTGCTATGCAGGTGCCATGCCTCCAGCTACCTCTTCTGCTTCCATCACATCAGGGGCGCCGCTGATCCCTATGAGCACAGTCTGCTATGCAGGTGCCATGCCTCCAGCTACCTCTTCTGCTTCCATCACATCAGGGGCGCCGCTGATCCCTATGAGCACGGTCTGCTATGCAGGTGCCATGCCTCCGGCTACCTCTTTTGTTTCCATCACATCAGGGGCGCCACTGATCCCTATGAGCAGTCTGCTAGGCAGGTGCCATGCCTCCGGCTACCTCTTCTGCTTCCATCATAGCAGGGGCGCTGCTGATCCCTATGAGCACAGTCTGCTATGCCTTCGGCTACCTCTTCTGCTTCCATCACATCAGGGGCGCCGCTAATCCCTATGAGCACGGTCTGCTATGCAGGTGCCATGCCTCCGGCTACCTCTTCTGCTTCCATCACATCAGGGGCGCCGCTGATCCCTATGAGCACAGTCTGGCTATGCCTTCGGCTACCTCTTCTGCTTCCATCACATCAGGGGCGCCGCTAATCCCTATGAGCACGGTCTGCTATGCAGGTGCCATGCCTCCGGCTACCTCTTCTGCTTCCATCACATCAGGGGCGCCGCTGATCCCTATGAGCACGGTCTGCTATGCAGGTGCCATGCCTCCAGCTACCTCTTCTGCTTCCATCACATCAGGGGCGCCGCTGATCCCTATGAGCACAGTCTGCTATGCAGGTGCCATGCCTCCGGCTACCTCTTCTGTTTCCATCATAGCAGGGGCGCCGCTGATCCCTATGAGCACAGTCTGCTAGGCAGGTGCCATGCCTCCGGCTACCTCTTCTGCTTCCATCACATCAGGGGCGCCGCTGCTCAGCCCCCAGAAACTTGGGGGGGGGCATCAGCACAGGAGCATTATATTTAGGCCTCATGCACACGGCCGTAGTTTTAGTCCGCATCCAATCCGACGCGCACGTCCTATTCTTGTCCGTTTTAACGCGGACCGGATACGGTCGTGTGCAGGAGAAGAGACCCTGCCTGTGGGGAGTGTTCACATACGGCACAGTCGGTACAGCCATCATATATCGTACGGGAGCGAGCGTCCTGCGCGGGACGTATTCAGAATAAAGCGCGGCAGTGGCAAAAAAGATTTATTTAATAAAACAATGAGCAGATTCTGATCACCCACAAATAAGACCTAGTGCAGCGTGAACACAGCAGAGCCGGGAGCGCGCGGCGTGAGTGCAGACGTAGACCCCGGCGCTCCACTGCAGTCACCCCCCCCCCCCCCCCCATGTAGTGCAGTTTGCTGGGGGGGGGTCCGCCCGCCTGCAGCTCTGACTATAAAGCAGATTTGGGGGAGCAGACCCCGTCACACTGTCCTCACCGACACTTTAACGCCTTCCAGCACTGGGTGGGTTAATATCACAGGGGTCAGGATGTATGGAGTATTCATTGCACATAGAAGACGGACGCCGCCACAAGCGCAGACGAGACGCGCAGTCAGAAAAGGTTTAAAAAATAAAAATAAAAAAATAAAAATAAAATAAATCTCCATAAAATCACCGGAGAATAAGACATTGATGTAAACAAAGGAAACTTGGCAAATTTACCAGAACTCTGCAAAAAGTAAAAGTCTGGGGCGGCCATCTTGGCTCTACGCTTGCTGCGGTTGTGTGCGCTGCTATAACCTTAGTATCGAGCGGCCGAGGGCCGGCGCTCTACGATTGTACGTCACGACATAAAGCATCATATGCTCCTTCTCTACAGATCACAGAAAAATAGCCTCATACAATAAATTAAACCTCTAATTAGCGGCCAGAAAACGGCGCAATTATTCCTTCATAGGGTTAACAAATCTATGGGAGGGCCCAGCGGCGGAATGTAGTGTAGTACCACTGGCCGCCAGCAGGGGGCTGCACAGGAGAGAGGTTTGGTCATGGAATTAGCTGAGCCCCCTGCCGGCGCAGCGCCGGTACTGCTGGGTCATGGCTCCTTCCATCTACCAGTGGAACCCGGGGCGGGCGTTACAGGGCGGAGCTTCCTCCTCACGGGCTCGTCCTGTATGTAGTGATTATTGGTCCTGGTTCAGCGGCAGTCATGCTGTGTCACGGTGCAGCCCTCCCCCATCGCGTTGGCTCGTGCAGGGAGGGGAGCGCAGCGACACAGAATGCGCACGCCGGGGATTAGGGTAGACTTATGGCCTCTATACACCCCACGGGTTATGCTGCAGCACATTCCCTCCATACTCGCAGCGCCTTCCTTCACACATGGGGCTCTCCTCCGTGCGCTCCCCCCAGGGTCTAGTGCGACTCCGGGGGGAAGGGGGGTGACAGGCACAAATCAATGGTAAAGAAAAGTCTATAACACTGTAAACAGCATGGCCGCCATCACTGAGCCTCCGCCACCGCCTCCTCCGCCTCTCCGCCGGATCGCGGGTCCATGGCCGAGTGCATGATGTTCACGTACACGTCATCCATGTTTGGCATGACGAAGATTTTCTATGTGGGAGAGAAGAAGAACGTCACGTACACGTCATACTGCAACACGTAACACGGCCCCTCCGCCATGTCGTCTGTCTCACCTGAAACTCCTGCTCCAGTTTCTTCTCGATCCACTCAGTGACATGAGCGAGGGTCACCTCCCTCTCCCCAAGTTTTGGCCGCGCTTTTAGCTCCAGATGTGGGGGTGTCCGGAAACCGTACCTTGTGTGCGGGAACGAAACCAGAGTGAAATGACGCCAGAAGCAGGGGGGGTGCACACCAGGGGAGCCCGCCGGGGGGGGTGCACACCAGGGGAGCCCGCCGGGGGGGGTGCACACCAGGGGAGCCCGCCGGGGGGGGTGCACACCAGGGGAGCCCGCCGGGGGGGGTGCACACCAGGGGAGCCCGCCGGGGGGGGTGCACACCAGGGGAGCCCGCCGGGGGGGGTGCACACCAGGGGAGCCCGCCGGGGGGGGTGCACACCAGGGGAGCCCGCCGGGGGGGGTGCACACCAGGGGAGCCCGCCGGGGGGGGTGCACACCAGGGGAGCCCGCCGGGGGGGGTGCACACCAGGGGAGCCCGCCGGGGGGTGCACACGGAAGCGTGGTGGGAAAGGAGAAATCACTGAAGGCACACAGAACAGCAGAGGACACAGCAGAGCTAAAGCAGATGAAGAAAAGCAGCACAGGGGATGCACAGCAGAGAACGGCTGTCACTCACCAGATGCGGTCAGTCGGGGGAGGGGGGATGTTGATGGCCAGCGTTCCTCGGCACTCCTGCACCTCCACGGTCAGCAGCAGCGGGGTGTTCGACACTTCTTCAATCTTCTTCTTTATAAACTCTGTCTCTGTTGCCTTCTGAAAATATTTGGATTTGGTGATTTTATCTACAAATCTCATGATCTTGCTCGTTCGATGAGGCCCCGCGTACCTGCAAGAGAGAGACGCAAGGCTAGACCGGAGAAAAGAGACTGCAGAGAGAGGGAGACTGCAGAGAAGACCCCGTACAGAGAGAGGGAGACTGCAGAGAGGACGACTGCAGAGAGGACCCCGTACACAGAGAGAGAGGACCCCGTACACAGAGAGAGGGAGACTGCAGAGAGGACCCTGTACACAGAGAGAGAGAGAGACTGCAGAGAGGACCCTGTACACAGAGGAGAGAGGGAGACTGCAGAGAGGACCCTGTACACAGAGAGAGAGGGAGACTGCAGAGAGGACCCTGTACACAAAGAGAGAGGGAGACTGCAGAGAGGACCCTGTACACAGAGAGAGAGGGAGACTGCAGAGAGGACCCCTGTACACAGAGAGAGAGGGAGACTGCAGAGAGGACCCTGTACACAAAGAGAGAGGGAGACTGCAGAGAGGACCCTGTACACAGAGAGAGAGGGAGACTGCAGAGAGGACCCTGTACACAGAGAGAGAGGGAGACTGCAGAGAGGACCCTGTACACAGAGAGAGAGGGAGACTGCAGAGAGGACCCTGTACACAGAGAGAGAGAGGGAGACTGCAGAGAGGACCCTGTACACAAAGAGAGAGGGAGACTGCAGAGAGGACCCTGTACACAGAGAGAGAGGGAGACTGCAGAGAGGACCCTGTACACAGAGAGAGAGAGGAGGACTGCAGAGAGGACCCTGTACACAGAGAGAGAGGGAGACTGTACAAGAGTAGAGAGGACCCGGGACAGAGATGAGGGAGACTGCAGAGGGACCCCGTACACAGAGAGAGGGAGGACTGCAGAGAGGACCCTGTACACAGAGAGAGGGAGACTGCAGAGAGGACCCTGTACACAGAGAGAGGGAGGAATGCAGAGAGGACCCCATAAGGAGAGAGAGGACTGCAGAGAGGACCCTGTACACAGAGAGAGAGGGAGACTGCAGAGAGGACCCCATAAAGAGAGAGAGGACTGCAGAGAGGGACCCTGTACACAGAGAGAGACGGAGACTGCAGAGAGGACCCCATAAAGAGAGAGAGACTGCAGAGAGGACCCTGTACACAGAGAGAGAGGGAGACTGCAGAGAGGATCCTGTACACAGAGAGAGAGGGAGACTGCAGAGAGGACCCTGTACACAGAGAGAGAGAGGGAGACTGCAGAGAGGACCCCATAAGGAGAGAGAGACTGCAGAGAGGACCCTGTACACAGAGAGAGAGGGAGACTGCAGAGAGGACCCCATAAAGAGAGAGAGACTGCAGAGAGGACCCTGTACACAGAGAGAGACGGAGACTGCAGAGAGGACCCCATAAAGAGAGAGAGGACTGCAGAGAGGACCCTGTACACAGAGAGAGAGGAGACTGCAGAGAGGATCCTGTACACAGAGAGAGAGGGAGACTGCAGAGAGGACCCCGTACACAGAGAGAGAGAGGGAGACTGCAGAGAGGACCCTGTACACAGAGAGAGAGAGGGAGACTGCAGAGAGGACCCCGTACACAGAGAGAGAGGGAGACTGCAGAGAGGACCCTGTACACAGAGAGAGAGGAGACTGCAGAGAGGACCCTGTACACAGAGAGAGAGGGAGACTGCAGAGAGGACCCTGTACACAGAGAGAGAGAGGGAGACTGCAGAGAGGACCCCGTACACAGAGAGAGGGAGACTGCAGAGAGGACCCCGTACACAGAGAGAGGGAGACTGCAGAGAGGACCCCGTACACAGAGAGAGGGAGACTGCAGAGAGGACCCCGTACACAGAGAGAGGGAGACTGCAGAGAGGACCCCGTACACAGAGAGAGGGAGACTGCAGAGAGGACCCCGTACACAGAGAGAGAGGGAGACTGCAGAGAGGACCCCGTACACAGAGAGAGAGGGAGACTGCAGAGAGGACCCCGTACACAGAGAGAGAGGGAGACTGCAGAGAGGACCCGGACAGAGAGAGGGAGACTGCAGAGAGGACCCCAGACAGAGAGAGAGGGAGACTGCAGAGAGGACCCCGTACAGAGAGAGGGAGACTGCAGAGAGGACCCGGACAGAGAGAGGGAGACTGCAGAGAGGACCCGGACAGAGAGAGGGAGTGGTCCCTGTGCACACATGTAAACCCAACACTTGAAAAGTTCCAGCTGTCAGTCATACATGTGACCCCGCCCCTGAGGTACACACAGGAGCCAGCACGTGATCCAGTTGCGCAGAAGCTCACCCCTCTGCTCCGGGCGTCTGCAGCCGGTCACTGGTCATCTCTGCTGCATCTTCTTCATCAGATGATCCAGCACTGGACGACTCCTCATCGCTGTCTGCCAGGTAATAGGCCCTCGGTCTGGCGCTGATAGAGACAACAGGCAGAGGTATGAGCATCGCTGTGAAGCACTGAGGGCATGTACACATCACAACCTGCAAGGCATTGTGGGTAGTGACACGGTTCAGAGGAGCCAACATGCTCAGTCAGGGGAGGGACAGAGGACTACTACATGGGGAGGGGGTCCACTACTTTATACACACAGGTCGGGGGAGAGGGTCCACTACTTTATACACAGGTCGGGGGAGGGGGTCCACTACTTTATACACACAGGTCGGGGGAGGGGGTCCACTACTTTATACACACAGGTCGGGGGAGGGGGTCCACTACTTTATACATATAGGTCGGGGGAGGGAGGTCCTGAGCTGTCAGTGTCATGTGATCACAGGGGGAGCGGCGCTTAGCGTTCCGTGTCTTACACTCACCCATCAGAAATCCCAGGAGGAGGCAAAGAGAAAGACGGAGAGACTCATTAATACTGCGGTGCACAGAATGGGGGGCAGCACCGCAAACCTCCTCAACTCATAACTCCTCGATCCAATCCATCTACTCCGCCCAGCATCCATCATCAACCCAAAACACCTACTCCGCGCCCAGCATCCACCCCTACTCCGCGCCCAGCATCCACCCCTACTCCGCGCCCAGCATCCACCCCTACTCCGCGCCCAGCATCCACCCCTACTCCGCGCCCAGCATCCACCCCTACTCCGCGCCCAGCATCCACCCCTACTCCGCGCCCAGCATCCACCCCTACTCCGCGCCCAGCATCCACCCCTACTCCGCGCCCAGCATCCACCCCTACTCCGCGCCCAGCATCCACCCCTACTCCGCGCCCAGCATCCACCCCTACTCCGCGCCCAGCATCCACCCCTACTCCGCGCCCAGCATCCACCCCTACTCCGCGCCCAGCATCCACCCCTACTCCGCGCCCAGCATCCACCCCTACTCCGCGCCCAGCATCCACCCCTACTCCGCGCCCAGCATCCACCCCTACTCCGCGCCCAGCATCCACCCCTACTCCGCGCCCAGCATCCACCTCTACTCCGCGCCCAGCATCCACCTCTACTCCGCGCCCAGCATCCACCCCTACTCCGCGCCCAGGATCCACCTCTACTCCGTATAATCTACTCCCACAATCCTCCACTGGCTCATCTGGGAATGCTCACCCTTCTTTCCCGCTCTCGCCCACTTTGAAGGCTTCCCCGAGCGGCTCCTTCCCCAGTCTGGTCAGGTTCATTTTTGTTTCTAAAGTCATAAGAAAAGATCCG
Source organism: Bufo gargarizans (assembly GCF_014858855.1). Lineage (NCBI taxonomy): Eukaryota > Metazoa > Chordata > Amphibia > Anura > Bufonidae > Bufo > Bufo gargarizans. Next base: position 7,971 of record NW_025334337.1, read on the forward strand.
TTGTAGGAAATCTCCAAATCCGTCCACAGACCTGAAACAGCAAGAAGAGATCCGTTACTCCACCATGAGGGTCTGCTCCATCTCAGGCAGTACAGCATAGTAGTGCTGTGCTCCATCCTCAGTGGTTATAGTGCTGCGCTCCATCCTCAGTGATTATGGTGCAGGTGGAGTGATTGTAGTGCTGCGCTCCATCCTCAGTGATTATGGTGCAGGTGGAGTGATTGTAGTGCTGCGCTCCATCCTCAGTGATTGTAGTGCAGGTGGAGTGATTGTAGTGCTGTGCTCCATCCTCAGTGATTATAGTGCAGGTGCAGTGATTGTAGTGCTGCGCTCCATCCTCAGTGGTTATAGTGCAGGTGCAGTGATTGTAGTGCTGCGCTCCATCCTCAGTGATTATGGTGCAGGTGCAGTGATTGTAGTGCTGCGCTCCATCCTCAGTGGTTGTAGTGCAGGTGCAGTGATTGTAGTGCTGTGCTCCATCCTCAGTGATTATAGTGCAGGTGCAGTGATTGTAGTGCTGCGCTCCATCCTCAGTGATTATAGTGCAGGTGCAGTGATTGTAGTGCTGCGCTCCATCCTCAGTGGTTATGGTGCAGGTGGAGTGATTGTAGTGCTGCGCTCCATCCTCAGTGATTATGGTGCAGGTGCAGTGATTGTAGTGCTGCGCTCCATCCTCAGTGATTATGGTGCAGGTGCAGTGATTGTAGTGCTGCGCTCCACCCTCAGTGATTATGGTGCAGGTGCAGTGATTGTAGTGCTGTGCTCCATCCTCAGTGATTATAGTGCAGGTGCAGTGATTGTAGTGCTGCGCTCCATCCTCAGTGGTTATAGTGCAGGTGCAGTGATTGTAGTGCTGCGCTCCATCCTCAGTGATTATGGTGCAGGTGCAGTGATTGTAGTGCTGCGCTCCATCCTCAGTGGTTGTAGTGCAGGTGCAGTGATTGTAGTGCTGTGCTCCATCCTCAGTGATTATAGTGCAGGTGCAGTGATTGTAGTGCTGCGCTCCATCCTCAGTGATTATAGTGCAGGTGCAGTGATTGTAGTGCTGCGCTCCATCCTCAGTGGTTATGGTGCAGGTGGAGTGATTGTAGTGCTGCGCTCCATCCTCAGTGATTATGGTGCAGGTGCAGTGATTGTAGTGCTGCGCTCCATCCTCAGTGATTATGGTGCAGGTGCAGTGATTGTAGTGCTGTGCTCCATCCTCAGTGATTGTAGTGCAGGTGCAGTGATTGTAGTGCTGCGCTCCATCCTCAGTGATTATGGTGCAGGTGGAGTGATTGTAGTGCTGCGCTCCATCCTCAGTGGTTATGGTGCAGGTGCAGTGATTGTAGTGCTGTGCTCCATCCTCAGTGGTTATGGTGCAGGTGCAGTGATTGTAGTGCTGCGCTCCATCCTCAGTGATTATAGTGCAGGTGGAGTGATTGTAGTGCTGCGCTCCATCCTCAGTGGTTATGGTGCAGGTGGAGTGATTGTAGTGCTGCGCTCCACCCTCAGTGATTATGGTGCAGGTGGAGTGATTGTAGTGCTGTGCTCCATCCTCAGTGATTATGGTGCAGGTGCAGTGATTGTAGTGCTGCGCTCCATCCTCAGTGATTATGGTGCAGGTGCAGTGATTGTAGTGCTGCGCTCCACCCTCAGTGATTATGGTGCAGGTGCAGTGATTGTAGTGCTGTGCTCCACCCTCAGTGATTATAGTGCAGGTGCAGTGATTGTAGTGCTGCGCTCCACCCTCAGTGATTATGGTGCAGGTGCAGTGATTGTAGTGCTGCGCTCCACCCTCAGTGATTATGGTGCAGGTGCAGTGATTGTAGTGCTGCGCTCCATCCTCAGTGATTGTAGTGCTGTGCTCCACCCTCAGTGATTATAGTGCAGGTGGAGTGATTGTAGTGCTGCGCTCCATACTCAGTGATTATGGTGCAGGTGGAGTGATTGCAGTGCTGCGCTCCACCCTCAGTGATTATGGTGCAGGTGCAGTGATTGTAGTGCTGCGCTCCATCCTCAGTGATTGTAGTGCAGGTGTAGTGATTGTAGTGCTGCGCTCCATCCTCAGTGATTATGGTGCAGGTGCAGTGATTGTAGTGCTGCGCTCCATCCTCAGTGGTTATGGTGCAGGTGCAGTGATTGTAGTGCTGCGCTCCATCCTCAGTGATTATAGTGCAGGTGGAGTGATTGTAGTGCTGCGCTCCATCCTCAGTGGTTATGGTGCAGGTGCAGTGATTGTAGTGCTGCGCTCCACCCTCAGTGATTATGGTGCAGGTGCAGTGATTGTAGTGCTGCGCTCCATCCTCAGTGATTATGGTGCAGGTGCAGTGATTGTAGTGCTGCGCTCCATCCTCAGTGATTATGGTGCAGGTGGAGTGATTGTAGTGCTGCGCTCCATCCTCAGTGATTATGGTGCAGGTGCAGTGATTGTAGTGCTGCGCTCCATCCTCAGTGATTATGGTGCAGGTGCAGTGATTGTAGTGCTGCGCTCCATCCTCAGTGATTATAGTGCAGGTGGAGTGATTGTAGTGCTGCGCTCCATCCTCAGTGATTATAGTGCAGGTGGAGTGATTGTAGTGCTGCGCTCCATCCTCAGTGGTTATGGTGCAGGTGCAGTGATTGTAGTGCTGCGCTCCATCCTCAGTGATTATAGTGCAGGTGGAGTGATTGTAGTGCTGCGCTCCATCCTCAGTGATTATGGTGCAGGTGCAGTGATTGTAGTGCTGCGCTCCATCCTCAGTGATTGTAGTGCAGGTGCAGTGATTGTAGTGCTGTGCTCCACCCTCAGTGATTATGGTGCAGGTGCAGTGATTGTAGTGCTGCGCTCCATCCTCAGTGGTTATGGTGCAGGTGTAGTGATTGTAGTGCTGCGCTCCATCCTGTGATTGTAGTGCAGGTGCAGTGATTGTAGTGCTGCGCTCCATCCTCAGTGATTATGGTGCAGGTGCAGTGATTGTAGTGCTGCGCTCCATCCTCAGTGATTGTAGTGCAGGTGGAGTGATTGTAGTGCTGCGCTCCATCCTCAGTGATTATAGTGCAGGTGGAGTGATTGTAGTGCTGCGCTCCATCCTCAGTGGTTATGGTGCAGGTGGAGTGATTGTAGTGCTGTGCTCCATCCTCAGTGATTATGGTGCAGGTGCAGTGATTGTAGTGCTGCGCTCCACCCTCAGTGATTATGGTGCAGGTGCAGTGATTGTAGTGCTGCGCTCCATCCTCAGTGATTATAGTGCAGGTGCAGTGATTGTAGTGCTGCGCTCCATCCTCAGTGATTATGGTGCAGGTGCAGTGATTGTAGTGCTGCGCTCCACCCTCAGTGATTATAGTGCAGGTGGAGTGATTGTAGTGCTGCGCTCCATCCTCAGTGATTATGGTGCAGGTGGAGTGATTGTAGTGCTGCGCTCCATCCTCAGTGATTATGGTGCAGGTGCAGTGATTGTAGTGCTGCGCTCCATCCTCAGTGATTATAGTGCAGGTGCAGTGATTGTAGTGCTGTGCTCCATCCTAAGTGGTTATGGTGCAGGTGGAGTGATTGTAGTGCTGCGCTCCATCCTCAGTGATTATGGTGCAGGTGCAGTGATTGTAGTGCTGCGCTCCATCCTCAGTGGTTATGGTGCAGGTGCAGTGATTGTAGTGCTGCGCTCCACCCTCAGTGATTATGGTGCAGGTGCAGTGATTGTAGTGCTGCGCTCCATCCTCAGTGATTATAATGCAGGTGCAGTGATTGTAGTGCTGTGCTCCACCCTCAGTGATTATAATGCAGGTGCAGTGATTGTAGTGCTGCGCTCCATCCTCAGTGATTATAGTGCAGGTGCAGTGATTGTAGTGCTGCGCTCCATCCTCAGTGATTATAGTGCAGGTGGAGTGATTGTAGTGCTGCGCTCCATCCTCAGTGATTATGGTGCAGGTGGAGTGATTGTAGTGCTGCGCTCCACCCTCAGTGATTGTAGTGCAGGTGGAGTGATTGTAGTGCTGTGCTCCATCCTCAGTGATTGTAGTGCAGGTGGAGTGATTGTAGTGCTGTGCTCCATCCTAAGTGGTTATAGTGCAGGTGGAGTGATTGTAGTGCTGTGCTCCATCCTCAGTGGTTATGGTGCAGGTGCAGTGATTGTAGTGCTGCGCTCCATCCTCAGTGATTGTAGTGCAGGTGGAGTGATTGTAGTGCTGCGCTCCATCCTCAGTGATTATGGTGCAGGTGGAGTGATTGTAGTGCTGCACTCCATCCTCAGTGATTATTGTGCAGGTGGAGTGATTGTAGTGCTGTGCTCCATCCTCAGTGATTATAGTGCAGGTGCAGTGATTGTAGTGCTGTGCTCCATCCTAAGTGGTTATAGTGCAGGTGGAGTGATTGTAGTGCTGCGCTCCATCCTCAGTGATTATAGTGCAGGTGGAGTGATTGTAGTGCTGCGCTCCATCCTCAGTGATTATAATGCAGGTGCAGTGATTGTAGTGCTGCGCTCCACCCTCAGTGATTATAGTGCAGGTGGAGTGATTGTAGTGCTGTGCTCCATCCTAAGTGGTTATAGTGCAGGTGGAGTGATTGTAGTGCTGTGCTCCACCCTCAGTGATTATGGTGCAGGTGGAGTGATTGTAGTGCTGCGCTCCATCCTCAGTGATTATGGTGCAGGTGCAGTGATTGTAGTGCTGCGCTCCATCCTCAGTGATTATGGTGCAGGTGCAGTGATTGTAGTGCTGCGCTCCATCCTCAGTGATTATGGTGCAGGTGCAGTGATTGTAGTGTAGGTGGAGTGATTGTAGTGCTGCGCTCCATCCTCAGTGATTGTAGTGCAGGTGGAGTGATTGTAGTGCTGCGCTCCATCCTCAGTGATTATGGTGCAGGTGGAGTGATTGTAGTGCTGTGCTCCATCCTCAGTGATTATGGTGCAGGTGTAGTGATTGTAGTGCTGTGCTCCATCCTCAGTGATTATAGTGCAGGTGGAGTGATTGTAGTGTGCTGGTGCGGATACTATTACCTCTGTGGTCTATGGTTGGCTGGAAGGCTTGCAGGATTTTCGGCACAGACACCCCCATGTCCAGCTCGGTCAGCGTCAGTTCATTCATGAAGTATGGCAGCTGCGGGACACGAGCGGCACCATTATAAGCAGAAATCATCATATAATGACCAGTGATTGGGGGGAGGGGGGGGCATGGACCCCCAAAATGTAAGCAACCCCCACAGATGCTCAATATGGGAGGGACACAATGGTGGATCTCCTGTGTACATGGAATGGGGGGGGGAGTCATCAGGTCTGAGCTGCCCAGCAGGGGGCGTTCACAGAGGCACAGGACACATAATGGAGCAAGAAGCAGCGAGGTGGTGCCAGCCATTACTCCTCTGCAGAGTGCGGGCGCTACCCACTGACGTCAGCGGCTGCGTCTCTGAGGACACCCCCTACCAGGGTACTGTGCCAGGAGAGGGTTAATTCTTACAGACTGCTCTGATGGGTTTCCCTCCAGTGATGGGGAATCACTGACCCGGCATCTCAGCCAGAACAATGATGAGGGTAGTGGCGACTTGCGTCTTCTCTTCGGTTTTTATATTGCCCTGACCACAAGTAAACACCCACCTTGATTTTGCTGAGCTTCATCTGGATCTTTTTTGACACCAGGTCGGACCAGTACTTCTCCCTCAGGAAGTCCCAGAACATCCTCCCGAGCAGAGCGTTGACCCAGGCCTGCTGCTCCAGAACCGCCTGTTCCGCGACCACCTGTCAGGAGACATGCATTAGCCACACGCCCTTCAGAGGGCGGAGCCTGGAATGACATGGCGGCCCAGAGCCAGGGGACACACTCTGCTCTAGGGTCCCAGGTCCCGCACAGTCCCCAGTGGCCCGGCTGCCCCCTCACCTTCTTGGCTGCTGTGGGGCTGCTGTTGGCACTGGTGGCAGGGCTTTCGTCTGGGCTCCTCTCCTCCTGTGGGACGCACCGGGCCATGTACACACCATAGTCCAGCAGCATCTTCTGCCGGACGTTTGCGGGCAGCTCCTTGGCCCGGACCTGGGCTATCACTTCATCCATGCTGCCCTTACTGCTGCTGCGGCTGTGGCCCAGGGCCCCGGACTGGCTGCTCTGCCTGCTGTGTGAGAGCAGGGGCCCTGAAGGGACAGGAGGACAAGCTGTAAGGATCTACCGATACATACCGTCACCAGGGGCCGCCATCTTGTGGACATGTCCTGGCTGTGGACCCATGTGGCGCTAATACCTGACTTCAAAGCTGCAGCTCCGCCTGCTTTCTTCATGTCGGCCTTCATCCTGGAGGCCAGAAGAAACCTGTGGAACCATTCCTCCTTCTCTCTGCCTGACCTCCCAAACAGGTAAAGCACTTGGTCCTTGGCCCCAAGGGCCCCGCTCTTCTTGCCATCTTCGGCTTGGGTCTCCGCTTTCTCCTCTGTGCTCTCTTTATCCCCCTGAGCTTTGGACATGAAATCTTCCTGCCGGCCCAGTTCCAGACAGATGGGGTACTTCTTATTCCAGAGACGCTTCCGCGCCAGACTCTGCGGGACAAGATGGACCTGTGTGGCCCCAAGAGCGAGCGTCAGTGGGTGATACCACCTTACCAGGCGCTAGGGCGGCCGCTCCTCGCTACCAGGCGCTAGGGCGGCCGCTCCTCGCTACCAGGCGCTAGGGCGGCCGCTCCTCGCTACCAGGCGCTAGGGCGGACGCTCCTCGCTACCAGGCGCTAGGGCGGCCGCTCCTCGCTACCAGGCGCTAGGGCGGCCGCTCCTCGCTACCAGGCGCTAGGGCGGCCGCTCCTCGCTACCAGGCGCTAGGGCGGCCGCTCCAGAGCTCTCCTTACCTTGCTGTCCACCAGCTCGTATATCTTCTGGCTGACATAGGTGACGTCGGGTTTGGCCTCATTGTATATGGCTCTACGGGAGACGTTCTTGTTGGGTTTAGACAGGCGTAGCGTGGAACCTTCCAGGCGGACAAACACGGACTGGGTCATGGTGGCGTGATATGTCTCTGGGTCATAGCTCTGGATCTCGTTCATCCATCCCTAAGAGACACAAACAAACAATCAGAAGATGCTACCAGACCAGTGGCACACACAAAGTGGGTCACCTCCCTGTCAGGTCACTGACAGAGCAGGACTTTCCTGGGGCTTCCATATACCCTAGATGATGGAGAGATGCAGAGAAACCACCTACAAGAAAACCCTGTGGCAACTTACCATCATAAAAACTATAGCTGGAACAGACCACCTTCTACCATGCATCTATCACTTCCCAGCATGCACCACACATTGTAACTTACCTTCCATATGTCAGGCTCGGTGATGTTCAGCGGCTCCGCTGGGGTCTCGTGTTGGCGCAGGCAGCGATGTGGAGAACGAGGAAACGCAAAAAACCAAATCATGGCGATGGCAGCCATGAAACCAAAGCCCATTCCCAAACAGAGTCCTTCAAAGTAACTGGGGAGGGGGAGTATAAAATAAGCGTAGACGGAGAGTACGAGGAGGCACAGAGTCAGCACTGGAACTTCGCATTGTTCTAAATACACATCACGCTCATCTTCAGAGGAAGCACAGAGCCCAGCCTCCTCCTCAGGAGCCTCCGCTGCACCATCCTCCTCATCCTCAAAGTCAAAGTCTTCAGAGTAAAGCTCTGTGAACTCTTCGTCCTCCTTGCTGGCCAGAGCAGACAGAGAGCATTTCTCCAGAGCCAGGGTGGCAGACCTACTCCCAGCATCCCTCACTAATGGAGACATTACAGGTTCCTTTCTGTGTTCTGGAGACTTCTCCTCCCTTGGAGGATTGGACTCAGGGGAGCAGTAATCATTCTCGGCGTCTCCTTCCTCCTCTTTGATGCTGTAGTTGTTATTCGTCTCCAGGTGACCATTGAGGCTGGATAGGCTGGACAGCTCTGAAGCACTGGAAGATAAGGCTTTGGACCTGTAGCTTGAAGACTCGTCGCCCATCATTTTACTGAGCAGCTGAAAGGGCTCATAGATGACCTCTGAGAAGCGTCTCCTTGTGTCTTCAATCTTGGCTTCCACTTCAGTGACCTTGAAAAAGGATCGCCCATCGGATGGGGAGGTGATAGGAGAAGACGGGGCTGTCTTGGAGTCACCACCAGTCACTCGGGGCTGTGTAAACTGCTTGAACAGTTGCAGGTTGAGTTTAGAGTCAGACGGTCGGTGCGAGCCGCCCTCTGCCTCCTGCTTGGAGGTGTCCGTGGACAGAGATTTCACCAGAGTTTTCATTAAGTGCCTGTGCCTTATGGAGGTGCTGGACTCTTTAGGTTCTACCTCTGTCGAAAGAGACTTGACTAAGCTCAAGAAAGGCTTTGGGCTGGAGACAGTGGGGGTTGCCATGGTCAATGCAAGCACTTTGGATGGTGAGGAGACCAGTGATGGCTTCTGCTCTGTGGGAGGGAACACGTTGGCCGAGTCGAGACTGTTGTGAGATGTTGACAGGGGTAATGGCACAGTGCTGAAGCACTTAGGTTGAGCTTCTAAGGAGCTGACAGTGGGTGCGGTTGGATTGGCGGCAGGTAGCAGTGTTGGCAATGAAGGCTCTAACATGGCGTTAGCGGGGGAGGTAGCAAGGCTAGAGATCACGTGTGTACCGGTATCAAAGCAGAGGTCCTCGCTGGCCTCCACTGCAGTTACAATGCTCTGGTCATCTAGGTCCTCGCTGAGAGTCTCTTCCTCTTCTTCCTCCTCCTTCCCCATGGCTGAGAAGCGGATGGTGATGGTCTCTCGGGAAATGGAACGCTGGACCTCCACTTTGGGTGCGGTGGTCTTGGCAGAGGCTTGGCGCGCTTTGTCTCCATGGCTGCCGTCCAGACTGGTCATTGCACTCTCACGAGAGTTTCAGGACCTACGAAAGGGCACAAGACAAGTCAGCAGACATCAATCACATCACCCATGTCCACAGCTTCACCCGTGTCACCCACATTATCCACCACTGGCCACCAGAAGGATAGTCTGCCTCCATTGTAGGAGAGCACCGGGCTCTGAGTAACGCCACAGAGTATAATCTAACACATGATTATGATGATGAAACATCTCATTACATTGTGAAATCCGCAGCGGAGACTGAGCACAGATCTATCGCAATGCAGGATGTGACCGTCCCGGAGTCTATCGGGAGTCAACCATACATATGGGTCTAAGTATACCTACGCGTGTGTCTGTTAGCGTATGTATTCATGTCTCTGTATGTAGTATGTACATACAAGTGTATGTACGCCCTTATGTGTATACGTCTCAGTGTGTGTACATGTATGTGATCTGCTGCCTCTAGTGGTCAGTCCTATGTACTGCAGACCTCGGGGTACATTACAGACGGATCATATGGTTGAGGCTCTATCCTGAAGAACCTGACGGCACAGCTAATAACCTACAGGCCCCCGATGTCCAGCACAGGCCGGGACTACATTTCGAGTTCTCTCCTGAAGCACTAGTGATATAAGGGTACAGGGGGAGACACTAGTATAATATAACAGTGCACCGGGGGGGGGGGGGGGTGGCACTGGTGATATATAACAGCGCTCCTCAAGGGGGGGGGTGACACTAGTGATATATAACAGCGCTCCTCAAGTGGGGGGGGTGACACTAGTGATATATAACAGTGCTCCAGGGGGCGGCACTAGGGATCTAACCCTACACAGGGGGCGGCACTAGGGATCTAACCCTACACAGGGGGCGGGCACTAGGGATCTAACCCTACACAGGGGGGGCCGGCACTAGGGATCAAACCCTACCACAGGGGGCTGGCACTAGGGATCAAAACCCTACCACACAGGGGGCGGCACTAGGGATCAAACCTACACAGGGGGCGGCACTAGGGATCAAACCCTACACAGGGTGGCGGCACTAGGGATCAACCCTACACAGGGGGCGGCACTAGGGATCAAACCCTACACAGGGGGCGGCACTAGGATCAAACCCTACACATGGGGGCTGGCACTAGGGATCAAACCCTACACAGGGGCCGGCACTAGGGATCAAACCCTACACAGGGGGCGGCACTAGGGATCAAACCCTACAAAGGGGGCGGCACTAGGGATCAAACCCTACACAGGGGGCGGCACTAGGATCAAACCCTACCACAGGGGGCGGCACTAGGGATCAAAACCCTACACAGGGGGCGGCACTAGGGAATCAACCCTACACAGGGGCGGCACTAGGGATCAAACCCTACACAGGGGGCGGCACTAGGGATCAAACCCTACACAGGGGGCGGCACTAGGGATCAAACCCTACACAGGGGGCGGCACTAGGGATCAAACCCTACACGGGGGCGGCACTAGGGATCAAACCCTACACAGGGGGCGGCACTAGGGATCAAACCCTACACAGGGGGCGGCACTAGGGATCAAACCCTACACAGGGGCGGCACTAGGGATCAAACCCTACACAGGGGGCGGCACTAGGATCAAACCCTACACAGGGGGCGGCACTAGGGATCAAACCCTACACAGGGGGCGGCACTAGGGATCAAACCCTACACAGGGGGCGGCACTAGGGATCAAACCCTACACAGGGGCGGCACTAGGGATCAAACCCTACACAGGGGGCGGCACTAGGGATCAAACCCTACACAGGGGGCGGCACTAGGGATCAAACCCTACACAGGGGGCGGCACTAGGGATCAAACCCTACACAGGGGGCGGCACTAGGGATCAAACCCTACACAGGGGGCGGCACTAGGGATCAAACCCTACACAGGGGGCGGCACTAGGGATCAAACCCTACACAGGGGGCGGCACTAGGGATCAAACCCTACACAGGGGGCGGCACTAGGGATCAAACCCTACACAGGGGGCGGCACTAGGGATCAAACCCTACACAGGGGCGGCACTAGGGATCAAACCCTACACAGGGGCGGCACTAGGGATCAAACCCTACACAGGGGGCGGCACTAGGGATCAAACCCTACACAGGGGCGGCACTAGGGATCAAACCCTACACAGGGGGCGGCACTAGGGATCAAACCCTACACAGGGGGCGGCACTAGGGATCAAACCCTACACAGGGGGCGGCACTAGGGATCAAACCCTACACAGGGGGCGGCACTAGGGATCAAACCCTACACAGGGGGCGGCACTAGGGATCAAACCCTACACAGGGGCGGCACTAGGGATCAAACCCCACAGGGGGCGGCACTAGGGATCAAACCCTACACAGGGGGCGGCACTAGGGATCAAACCCTACACAGGGGCGGCACTAGGGATCAAACCCTACACAGGGGGCGGCACTAGGGATCAAACCCTACACAGGGGGCGGCACTAGGGATCAAACCCTACACAGGGGGCGGCACTAGGGATCAAACCCTACACAGGGGGCGGCACTAGGGATCAAACCCTACACAGGGGGCGGCACTAGGGATCAAACCCTACACAGGGGGCGGCACTAGGGATCAAACCCTACACAGGGGCGGCACTAGGGATCAAACCCTACACAGGGGGCGGCACTAGGGATCAAACCCTACACAGGGGGCGGCACTAGGGATCAAACCCTACACAGGGGGCGGCACTAGGGATCAAACCCTACACAGGGGGCGGCACTAGGGATCAAACCCTACACAGGGGGCGGCACTAGGGATCAAACCCTACACAGGGGGCGGCACTAGGGATCAAACCCTACACAGGGGGCGGCACTAGGGATCAAACCCTACACAGGGGGCGGCAATAGGGATCAAACCCTACACAGGGGGCGGCACTAGGGATCAAACCCTACACAGGGGGCGGCACTAGGGATCAAACCCTACACAGGGGCGGCACTAGGGATCAAACACCTACCACAGGGGGCGGCACTAGGGAATCAAACCTACACAGGGGGCGGCACTAGGGATCAAACCCTACCCAGGGGGCGGCACTAGGGATCAAACCCTACACAGGGGGGCGGCACTAGGGATCAAACCCTACACAGGGGGCGGCACTAGGGATCAAACCCTACACAGGGGGCGGCACTAGGGATCAAACCCTACACAGGGGGCGGCACTAGGGATCAAACCCTACACAGGGGGCGGCACTAGGGATCAAACCCTACACAGGGGGCGGCACTAGGGATCAAACCCTACACAGGGGGCGGCACTAGGGATCAAACCCTACACAGGGGGCGGCACTAGGGATCAAACCCTACACAGGGGCGGCATGGCACTCGGGATCAAACCCTACACAGGGGGCGGCACTAGGGATCAAACCCTACACAGGGGGCGGCACTAGGGATCAAACCCTACACAGGGGCGGCACTAGGGATCAAACCCTACACAGGGGGCGGCACTAGGGATCAAACCCTACACAGGGGGCGGCACTAGGGATCAAACCCTACACAGGGGGCGGCACTAGGGATCAAACCCTACACAGGGGGCGGCACTAGGGATCAAACCCTACACAGGGGGCGGCACTAGGGATCAAACCCTACACAGGGGGCGGCACTAGGGATCAAACCCTACACAGGGGGCGGCACTAGGGATCAAACCCTACACAGGGGGCGGCACTAGGGATAAACCCTACACAGGGGGCGGCACTAGGGATCAACCTACACACACAGGGGGCGGCACTAGGGATCAAACCCTACACAGGGGGCGGCACTAGGGATCAAACCCTACACAGGGGGCGGCACTAGGGATCAAACCCTACACAGGGGGCGGCACTAGGGATCAAACCCTACACAGGGGGCGGCACTAGGGATCAAACCCTACAGGGGGCGGCACTAGGGATCAAACCCTACACAGGGGGCGGCACTAGGGATCAAACCCTACACAGGGGGCGGCACTAGGGATCAAACCCTACACAGGGGGCGGCACTAGGGATCAAACCCTACACAGGGGGCGGCACTAGGGATCAAACCCTACACGGGGGCGGCACTAGGGATCAAACCCTACACAGGGGGCGGCACTAGGGATCAAACCCTACACAGGGGGCGGCACTAGGGATCAAACCCTACACAGGGGGCGGCACTAGGGATCAAACCCTACACAGGGGCGGCACTAGGGATCAAACCCTACACAGGGGGCGGCACTAGGGATCAAACCCTACACAGGGGGCGGCACTAGGGATCAAACCCTACACAGGGGGCGGCACTAGGGATCAAACCCTACACAGGGGGCGGCACTAGGGATCAAACCTACACAGGGGGCGGCACTAGGGATCAAACCCTACACAGGGGGCGGCACTAGGGATCAAACCCTACACAGGGGGCGGCACTAGGGATCAAACCCTACACAGGGGGCGGCACTAGGGATCAAACCCTACACAGGGGGGGGCACTAGGATCAAACCCTACACAGGGGGCGGCACTAGGGATCAAACCCTACACAGGGGGCGGCACTAGGGATCAAACCCTACACAGGGGGCGGCACTAGGGATCAAACCCTACACAGGGGGCGGCACTAGGGATCAAACCCTACACAGGGGGCGGCACTAGGGATCAAACCCTACAGGGGGCGGCACTAGGGATCAAACCCTACACAGGGGGCGGCACTAGGGATCAACCCTACACAGGGGCGGCACTAGGGATCAAACCCTACACAGGGGGCGGCACTAGGGATCAAACCCTACACAGGGGGCGGCACTAGGGATCAAACCCTACACAGGGGCGGCACTAGGGATAAACCCTACACAGGGGGCGGCACTAGGGATCAAACCCTCCAGGGGGCGGCACTAGGGATCAAACCTACACAGGGGGCGGCACTAGGGATCAAACCCTACACAGGGGGCGGCACTAGGGATCAAACCCTACACAGGGGCGGCACTAGGGATCAAACCCTACAACAGGGGTTTGCGGCACTAGGGATCAAACCCTACACAGGGGGCCGGCCAACTAGGGATCAAACCCTACACAGGGGGCGGCCACTAGGGATCAAACCCTACACAGGGGGCGGCACTAGGGATCAAACCCTACACAGGGGGCGGCACTAGGGATCAAACCCTACACAGGGGGCGGCACTAGGGATCAAACCCATACACAGGGGGCGGCACTAGGGATCAAACCCTACACAGGGGGCGGCCACTAGGATCAAACCCTACACAGGGGGCGGCACTAGGGATCAAACCCTACACAGGGGGCGGGCACTAGGGATCAAACCCTACACAGGGGGCGGCACTAGGGATCAAACCCTACACAGGGGGCTGGCACTAGGGATCAAACCCTACACAGGGGGCGGCACTAGGGATCAAACCCTACACAGGGGGCGGCACTAGGGATCAAACCTACACAGGGGGCGGCACTAGGGATCAACCCTACACAGGGGGCGGCACTAGGGATCAAACCCTACACAGGGGGCGGCACTAGGGATCAACCCTACAAGGGGGCGGCACTAGGGATCAAACCCTACACAGGGGCGGGCACTAGCGGAACCTACAACGGGGCGGCACTAGGGATCTAAACCCGACACTAGGGGTCGGCACTAGGGATCTACACCTACACTATGGGGTACCTATAGTGGTCTTATATCCCCCTAGGGGCACTAGGATCAAACCTACACAGGGGGCGGCACTCCGGGCTCAAACCCTACTACAGGAGGGCGGCACTATGGGATCTAACCCTACACAGGGGGGCGCACTAGGGATCTACCCTACACAGGGGGCGGCACTAGGGATCTAAACCCATACACCAGGGGCGGCACTAGGGATCTAACCCTACACAGGGGGCGGCCTAGGGATCTAACCCTACACAGGGGGCGGCACTAGGGATCTAACCTACACAGGGGGCGGCACTAGGATCTAACCCTACACAGGGGGCGCACTAGGGATCTAACCCTACACAGGGGGCGGCACTAGGGATCTAACCCTACACAGGGGCGGCACTAGGGATCTAACCCTACACAGGGGGCGGCACTAGGGATCTAACCCTACACAGGGGGCGGCACTAGGGATCTAACCCTACACAGGGGGCGGCACTAGGGATCTAACCCTACACAGGGGGCGGCACTAGGGATCTAACCCTACACAGGGGGCGGCACTAGGGATCTAACCCTACACAGGGGGCGGCACTAGGGATCTAACCCTACACAGGGGGCGGCACTAGGGATCTAACCCTACACAGGGGGCGGCACTAGGGATCTAACCCTACACAGGGGGCGGCACTAGGGATCTACCCTACACAGGGGGCGGCACTAGGGATCTAACCCTACACAGGGGCGGCACTAGGGATCTAACCCTACACAGGGGGCGGCACTAGGGATCTAACCCCTACACAGGGGGCGGCACTAGGGATCTAACCCTACACAGGGGGCTGCACTAGGGATCTAACCCTACACAGGGGGCGGCACTAGGGATCTAACCCTACACAGGGGGCGGCACTAGGGATCTAACCCTACACAGGGGGCGGCACTAGGGATCTAACCCTACACAGGGGCGACACTAGGGATCTAACCCTACACAGGGGGCGGCACTAGTGATCTAACCCTACACAGGGGGCGGCACTAGGGATCTAACCCTACACAGGGGGCGGCACTAGGGATCTAACCCTACACAGGGGGCGGCACTAGGGATCTAACCCTACACAGGGGGGCGGCACTAGGGGATCTAACCCTACACAGGGGGCGGCACTAGGGATCTAACCCTACACAAGTGGGCGGGCACTAGGGATCTAACCCTACACAGGGGGCGGGCACTAGGGATCTAACCCTACACAGGGGGCGGCACTAGGGATCTAACCTACACAGGGGGCGGCACTAGGGATCTAACCTACACAGGGGCGGGCACTAGGGATCTAACCCTACACAGGGGGCTGGCAGGGGCGGCACTAGGGATCTAACCTACCAGCAGGGTGCGGGCACTAGGGATCTAACCCTACACAGGGGGCGGGCACTAGGGATCTAACCCTACACAGGGGGCGGCACTAAGGGATCTAACCCCTACACAGGGGGCGGCACTAGGGATCTAACCCTACACAGTGGGCGGCACTAGGGATCTAACCCTACACAGGGGGCGGCACTAGGGATCTAACCCTACACAGGGGGCGGGGCACTAGGGATCTAACCCTACACAGGGGGCGGCACTAGGGATCTAACCCTACACAGGGGGCGGCACTAGGGATCTAACCCTACACAGGGGGCGGCACTAGGGATCTAACCCTTTTACACAGGGGGCGGCACTAGGGATCTAACCCTACACAGGGGTGCGGCACTAGGGATCTAACCCTACACAGGGGGCGGCACTAGGGATCTAACCCTACACAGGGGGCGGGCACTAGGGATCTAACCCTACACAGGGGGCGGCACTAGGGATCTAACCCTACACAGGGGGCGGCACTAGGGATCTAACCCTACACAGGGGGCGGCACTAGGGATCTAACCCTACACAGGGGGCGGCACTAGGATCTAACCCTACACAGGGGGCGGCACTAGGGATCTAACCCTACACAGGGGGCGGCACTAGGGATCTAACCCTACACAGGGGGGCGGCACTAGGATCTAACCTACACAGGGGCGGCACTAGGGATCTAACCCTAACAGGGGGCGGCACTAGGGATCTAACCCTACACAGGGGGCGGCAACTAGGGATCTAACCCTACACAGGGGGCGGCACTAGGATCTAACCCTACACAGGGGGCGGCACTAGGGATCTAACCTACACAGGGGGCGGCACTAGGGATCTAACCCTACACAGGGGGCGGCACTAGGGATCTAACCCTACACAGGGGGCGGCACTAGGGATCTAACCCTACACAGGGGGCGGCACTAGGGATCTAACCTACACAGGGGCGGCACTAGGGATCTAACCCTACACAGGGGGCGGCACTAGGGATCTAACCCTACACAGGGGGCGGCACTAGGGATCTAACCCTACACAGGGGGCGGCACTAGGGATCTAACCCTACACAGGGGGCGGCACTAGGGATCTAACCCTACACAGGGGGCGAGCACTAGGGATCTAACCCTACACAGGGGGCGGCACTAGGGATCTAACCCTACACAGGGGGCGGCACTAGGGATCTACCCTACACAGGGGGCGGCACTAGGGATCTAACCCTACACAGGGGGCGGCACTAGGGATCTAACACTACACAGGGGCGGCACTAGGGATCTAACCCTACACAGGGGGCGGCACTAGGGATCTAACCCTACACAGGGGGCGGCACTAGGGATCTAACCCTACACAGGGGGCGGCACTAGGGATCTAAACTACACAGGGGCGCACAGGGATCTAACCCTACACAGGCGGCACTAGGGATCTAACCTACACAGGGGCGGCACTAGGGATCTAACCTACACAGGGGGCGGCACTAGGGATCTAACCCTACACAGGGGGCGGCACTAGGGATCTAACACTACACAGGGGGCGGCACTAGGGATCTAACCCTACACAGGGGGCGGCACTAGGGATCTAACCCTACACAGGGGGCCACTAGGGATCTAACCCTACACAGGGGGCGCACTAGGGATCTAACCCTACACAGGGGCGACACTAGGGCTAACCCTACACAGGGGCGGCACTATGATCTAACCCTACACAGGGGCGGCACTAGGGATCTAACACTACACAGGGGGCGGCACTAGGGATCTAACACTACACAGGGGCGGCACTAGGGATCTAACCTACACAGGGGCGGCACTAGGATCTAACCCTACACAGGGGGGCGGCACTAGGGATCTAACCCCTACACAGGGGGCGGCACTAGGATCTAACCCTACACAGGGGCGGGCACTAGGGATCTAACCCTACACAGGGGGCGGCACTAGGGATCTAACCCACACAGGGGCGACACTAGGGATCTAACACTACACAGGGGGCGGCACTAGTGATCTAACACTACACAGGGGCGACCACTCGGGATCTAAACACTACACAGGGGGGCGGCACTAGGGATCTAACAATAGACAGGGGGGCGGCACTAGGGATCTAACCCTACCCAGGGGGCGGCACTAGGGATCTAACACTACCCAGGGGGAGACATTAGGGATCTAACACTACCCAGGGGGTGGCACTAGTGATCTAACACTACCCAGGGGCGGCACTAGTGATCTAACACTACACAGGGGGGGGCGGCACTAGTGATCTAACACTACACAGGGGGCGGCACTAGTGATCTAACACTACACAGGGGGGCGGCACTAGTGATCTAACACTACACAGGGGGTGGCACTAGTGATCTAACACTACACAGGGGGGGGCGGCACTAGTGATATAACATTGTGATGATGGTGCCGCTCTAGCTCTGCCGTTCATTATTGATGTGCACTCTTGTGTGTAATGTGACACGGACGGCGTGTGTTCGGCCTTTACATGTAATTACCGTCGCTGCTCCTCATGAAAGTGTAATAAATACAGGTGAAAAGAGATGAGAACAAATAGCGAGTAACCGACACCTGGCACAGAGTGCAGAGTGACTATCACACCACGAAGCGGGGGCGTCATCACCCCCATTGTGCAGGGAGGGCACTTCCTACCCACGATCCTCTGCTGCAGGACACTGGGGCACATCTCAGAGAAGCCTGTGCCAAGAACGTGCGCCACAAATAGCAGGTACAGGACTGGTCAGCAACGGAAACGGGAGGGTCCGCACAGAACCTGCCGCTCACCGTGGGGACATCACTATGGAGGCGGACTACAAGTCCCATCATCTGCAAAGAGGAAGGAGAAAGCACTTAGTCGTGCATGTAAGAAAGGTGCGCTTCAAAGTGCATATCCACAGCCATGGCACATCGCCTGGCATGCAGCAGGTTAATGAACATGGGCCGCGGTCACACGTTAACAGATGGGCGGGCGCACAGAGAACAACAGAGTCTGTGTGTGCCACGCCTGGAACCACGTAAACAGCAATCTCCAGCGTGAAGACCTCACCACAGATACAGCAGACCAGTACACGGCACGCTCTAGGACCAGTCTCCTCACCACCGAAACAGCAGACCAGTACGCGGCACGCTCTATGACCAGTGTCCTCACCACATATACAGCAGACCAGTACGCGGCACGCTCTATGACCAGTGTCAGATACAGCAGACCAGTAAACGGTACGCTCTACAACCAGTGTCCTCACCACAGATACAGCAGACCAGTAAACGGCACGCTCTACAACCAGTGTCCTCACCACAGTTACAGCAGACCAGTACGCGGCACGCTCTACGACCAGTACGCGGCACGCTCTTCGACCAGTACGCGGCACGCTCTTCGACCAGTACGCGGCACGCTCTTCGACCAGTACGCGGCACGCTCTACGACCAGTACGCGGCACGCTCTACGACCAGTACGCGGCACGCTCTACGACCAGTACGCGGCACGCTCTACGACCAGTACGCGGCACGCTCTACGACCAGTACACAGCAGCCTCTATGACCAGTGTCCTTACCACATACACAGCAGGCCAGTACACAGCACGCTCTATGACCAGTGTCCTCACCACAGATACAGCAGACCAGTACACGGCACGCTCTAGGACCAGTGTCCTCACCACAGATACAGCAGACCAGTACACGGCACGCTCTATGACCAGTACACGGCACGCTCTATGACCAGTACACGGCACGCTCTATGACCAGTACACGGCACGCTCTATGACCAGTACACGGCACGCTCTATGACCAGTACACGGCATGCTCTATGACCAGTCCTCACCACAGATACAGCAGACCAGTACACGGCATGCTGTATGAACAGTGTCCTCACCACAGATGCAGCAGACCAGTAGACGGCACGCTCTATGACCAGTAGACGGCACGCTCTATGACCAGTAGACGGCACGCTCTATGACCAGTAGACGGCACGCTCTATGACCAGTACACGGCACGCTCTATGACCAGTAGACGGCACGCTCTATGACCAGTACACGGCACGCTCTATGACCAGTACACGGCACGCTCTATGACCAGTACACGGCACGCTCTATGACCAGTACACGGCACGCTCTATGACCAGTACACGGCACGCTCTATGACCAGTACACGGCACGCTCTATGACCAGTACACGGCACGCTCTATGACCAGTACACGGCACGCTCTATGACCAGTACACGGCACGCTCTATGACCAGTACACGGCACGCTCTATGACCAGTCCACGGCACGCTCTATGACCAGTGTCCTCACCACAGATACAGCAGACCAGTACACGGCATGCTGTATGAACAGTGTCCTCACCACAGATGCAGCAGACCAGTAGACGGCACGCTCTATGACCAGTAGACGGCACGCTCTATGACCAGTAGACGGCACGCTCTATGACCAGTAGACGGCACGCTCTATGACCAGTAGACGGCACGCTCTATGACCAGTAGACGGCACGCTCTATGACCAGTAGACGGCACGCTCTATGACCAGTAGACGGCACGCTCTATGACCAGTAGCGGCACGCTCTATGACCAGTAGACGGCACGCTCTATGACCAGTAGACGGCACGCTCTATGACCAGTAGACGGCACGCTCTATGACCACGCTCTATGACCAGTAGACGGCACGCTCTATGACCAGTAGACGTCACGCTCTATGACCAGTAGACGGCACGCTCTATGACCAGTAGACGGCACGCTCTATGACCAGTAGACGGCACGCTCTATGACCAGTAGACGGCACGCTCTATGACCAGTAGACGGCACGCTCTATGACCAGTAGACGGCACGCTCTATGACCAGTAGACGGCACGCTCTATGACCAGTAGACGGCACGCTCTATGACCAGTAGACGGCAGCTATATTAACCGTACGGCATGCTCTATGACCAGTAGACGGCACGCTCTTGACCAGTAGACGGCACGCTCTATGACCAGTAGACGGCACGCTCTATGACCAGTAGACGGCACGCTCTATGACCAGTGTCCTCACCGCAGATACAGCAGACCATTACACGGCACACTCTATGACCAGTACATTCTATGACCAGTACACAGCATGCTCTATGACCAGTACACGATAGATGTATAGATATAGCATTTTACGCACCAGGACCCACATGCTCGGTCTGAGCCCCCCTCCCCCGGCTCACAGTTTAATCCACTGAGAGATTACAGGGAGAGGGATTCTGGGTAACGCTGTAATCTGTCAGTGCTGCAGCAAGAAACCAGCCCCGATCAGAGCCTCTGCTGGGACCCACAGGCAGATCAATCGCCCATGTCTCAGGTCCTGCCTGTTTATGGGGATAGGCAGCAGAGCTTGCAATTAAACGTGTATTACATCCCCCCCACCATTCCCGTTAACCTTTTGCATGCTGGAGCCGGATGACTGTTCCCCATCCCACCCCAAGTGATAAAGACACCACTGATCAGTACAAGACGACAGTGGCAGAGGGGGGGCCCTGAACACCACATTGACCCCGTGAGTGGTCGGGCAGCAACCACTGAAATACTGTGTCCTAGATTTCCTCCCTGCAGAACAGGTCCGACCGGTTCCATCTTCAGAGCCAACACCGTGTTTACTGAGCACCTGATCAATGAGCCGTAGAAGTCGCAAGACACCGGGGCGCAGGCCAGAGGGGGCGCAAGACACAACTCATCGCGGGGAGAGGACCTCTGAGGAGATGACAGGACGGTTCATCGCGGGGGGAGGACCTCTGAGGAGATGACAGGACGGTTCATCGGGGGGGGGAGGACCTCTGAGGGATGACAGGACGGTTCATCGCGGGGGGGAGGACCTCTGAGGAGATGACAGGACGGTTCATCGCGGGGGGGAGGACCTCTGAGGAGATGACAGGACGGTTCATCGCGGGGGGAGGACCTCTGAGGAGATGACAGGACGGTTCATCGCGGGGGGAGGACCTCTGAGGAGATGACAGGACGGTTCATCGCGGGGGGAGGACCTCTGAGGAGATGACAGGACGGTTCATCGCGGGTGAGGACCTCTGAGGAGATGACAGGACGGTTCATCGCGGGGGGAGGACCTCTGAGGAGATGACAGGACGGTTCATCGCGGGGGGAGGACCTCTGAGGAGATGACAGGACGGTTCATCGCGGGGGGAGGACCTCTGAGGAGATGACAGGACGGTTCATCGCGGGGGGAGGACCTCTGAGGAGATGACAGGACGGTTCATCGCGGGGGGAGGACCTCTGAGGAGATGACAGGACGGTTCATCGCGGGGGGGAGGACCTCTGAGGAGATGACAGGACGGTTCATCGCGGGGGGGAGGACCTCTGAGGAGATGACAGGACGGTTCATCGCGGGGGGGAGGACCTCTGAGGAGATGACAGGACGGTTCATCGCGGGGGGGAGGACCTCTGAGGAGATGACAGGACGGTTCATCGCGGGGGGGAGGGACCTCTGAGGAGATGACAGGACGGTTCATCGCGGGGGGGAGGACCTCTGAGGAGATGACAGGACGGTTTCATCGCGGGGGGGAGGACCTCTGAGGAGATGACAGGACGGTTCATCGCGGGGGGGAGGACCTCTGAGGCGATGACAGGACGGTTCATCGCGGGGGGGAGGACCTCTGAGGAGATGACAGGACGGTTCATCGCGGGGGGGAGGACCTCTGAGGAGATGACAAGGACGGTCATCGCGGGGGGGAGGACCTCTGAGGAGATGACAGGACGGTTCATCGCGGGGGGGGAGGACCTCTGAGGAGATGACAGGACGGTTCATCGCGGGGGGGAGGACTCTGAGGAGATGACAGGACGTTTCATCGCGGGGGGGAGGACCTCTGAGGAGATGACAGGACGGTTCATCGCGGGGGGAGGACCTCTGAGGAGATGACAGGACGGTTCATCGCGGGGGGAGGACCTCTGAGGAGATGACAGGACGGTTCATCGCGGGGGGAGGACCTCTGAGGAGATGACAGGACGGTTCATCGCGGGGGGGGGGGACCTCTGAGGAGATGACAGGACGGTTCATCGCGGGGGGGGGGGGGGACCTCTGAGGAGATGACAGGACGGTTCATCGCGGGGGGAGGACCTCTGAGGAGATGACAGGACGGTTCATCGCGGGGGGAGGACCTCTGAGGAGATGACAGGACGGTTCATCGCGGGGGGGGGGACACCTCTGAGGAGATGACAGGACGGTTCATCGCGGGGGGGAGGACCTCTGAGGAGATGACAGGACGGTTCATCGCGGGGGGGAGGACCTCTGAGGAGATGACAGGACGGTTCATCGCGGGGGGGAGGACCTCTGAGGAGATGACAGGACGGTTCATCGCGGGGGGGGAGGACCTCTGAGGAGATGACAGGACGGTTCATCGCGGGGGGGAGGACCTCTGAGGAGATGACAGGACGGTTCATCGCGGGGGGAGGACCTCTGAGGAGATGACAGGACTGTTCATCGCGGGGGGAGGACCTCTGAGGAGATGACAGGACGGTTCATCGCGGGGGGGGGGACCTCTGAGGAGATGACAGGACGGTTCATCGCGGGGGGGGGGGGGACCTCTGAGGAGATGACAGGACGGTTCATCGCGGGGGGGAGGACCTCTGAGGAGATGACAGGACGGTTCATCGCGGGGGGAGGACCTCTGAGGAGATGACAGGACGGTTCATCGCGGGGGGGAGGACCTCTGAGGAGATGACAGGACGGTTCATCGCGGGGGGGGGACCTCTGAGGAGATGACAGGACGGTTCATCGCGGGGGGAGGACCTCTGAGGAGATGACAGGACGGTTCATCGTGGGTGAGGACCTCTGAGGAGCCAGAAGAACGGCGCTAGATGTGGGAACTGTGGGCGACACCCCTTCTGAGCCTGGCACAGTGCTGATTTCCCTTCATAGGAGCCCCCGGGGGGGCACAGGACACAATCTGACTCCTCCCGCTCCACATACATCGCCGGCTATTTTCACTATATGTCTTTATTCCCTGTCATTATACAGCGCCACCACGCAGCGCAGCGCAGTCGCATCATGCCCCAGGAGCTGACAATCACTGCTCCAGCCCAGCACTGCAGGGGAGCTGCATACGGAGGACGGCGCTCCACACACGTGGTGATGGGGGCTGGGGTGACAAATGTGGACTGTGACCGCTCACAGGTGATATCTGACACGTCTCCAGGACGTTATAAGGTTATTACAGTCCCCTCCCCCCCTTATCTCATGTCTATGTTTAAGCTGCGATTATAAAATCAGCAAAACAAGCTCGAAATGAGTCGCAGGCCCATCCCATCCCCCGCATCGCACCCGTCCCCCCCGCAACCCCCACACACACTGCACCCATCCCCAACAACCCCCCCACACTGCACCCAGCCACTGCAACCACCCCAAACCGCACCCATCCCCCGCAACCACCCCACACTACAATGTGACCTTCACCCCAACACCATCCTCACACCCCACTCTCCAGATATCAGTTCTATTATACAGGAGGTGACATCACCGCTCTCCAGATATAAGATATATTATACAGGAGGTGACATCACGCTCTCCAGATATCAGTGATATTATACAGGAGGTGACATCACCGCTCTCCAGATATCAGTTATATCATACAGCAGTGACATCACCGCTCTCCAGATATCAGTTATATCATACAGGAGGTGACATCACCGCTCTCCAGATATCAGTTATATTATACAGGAGGTGACATCACCGCTCTCCAGATATCAGTTATATTATACAGGAGGTGACATCACCGCCCTCCAGATATCAGTTATATTATACAGGAGGTGACATCACCGCTCTCCAGATATAAGATATATTATACAGGAGGTGACATCACCGCTCTCCAGATATCAGTTCTATTATACAGGAGGTGACATCACCAATCTCCAGATATCAGTTCTATTATACAGGAGGTGACATCACGCTCTCCAGATATCAGTTATATTATACAGGAGGTGACATCACCGCTCTCCAGATATCAGTTATATTATACAGGAGGTGACATCACCGCTCTCCAGATATCAGTTATATTATACAGGAGGTGACATCACCGCTCTCCAGATATCAGTTATATTATACAGGAGGTGACATCACCGCTCTCCAGATATCAGTTATATTATACAGGGGGGGGGGGGGCAGGTATAGTTATAATATACGGGGGGCAGGTATAGTTATAATATACAGGGGGCAGGTATAGTTATAATATACAGGGGGCAGGTATAGTTATAATATACAGGGGGCAGGTATAGTTATAATATACAGGGGGCAGGTATAGTTATAATATACAGGGGGGCAGGTATAGTTATAATATACAGGGGGACAGGTATAGTTATAATATACAGGGGGACAGGTATAGTTATAATATACAGGGGGACAGGTATAGTTATAATATACAGGGGGCAGGTATAGTTATAATATACAGGGGGGACAGGTATAGTTATAATATACAGGGGGGCAGGTATAGTTATAATATACAGGGGGCAGGTATAGTTATAATATACAGGGGGCAGGTATAGTTATAATATACAGGGGGGACAGGTATAGTTATAATATACAGGGGGGACAGGTATAGTTATAATATACAGGGGGACAGGTATAGTTATAATATACAGGGGGGCAGGTATAGTTATAATATACAGGGGGGACAGGTATAGTTATAATATACAGGGGGGGCAGGTATAGTTATAATATACAGGGGGGGCAGGTATAGTTATAATATACAGGGGGGGCAGGTATAGTTATAATATACAGGGGGACAGGTATAGTTATAATATACAGGGGGGGCAGGTATAGTTATAATATACAGGGGGGGCAGGTATAGTTATAATATACAGGGGGGGCAGGTATAGTTATAATATACAGGGGGCAGGTATAGTTATGATATACAGGGGGGCAGGTATAGTTATAATATACAGGGGGCAGGTATAGTTATAATATACAGGGGGGCAGGTATAGTTATAATATACAGGGGGGACAGGTATAGTTATAATATACAGGGGGGCAGGTATAGTTATAATATACAGGGGGACAGGTATAGTTATAATATACAGGGGGGACAGGTATAGTTATAATATACAGGGGGGCAGGTATAGTTATAATATACAGGGGGACAGGTATAGTTATAATATACAGGGGGGGCAGGTATAGTTATAATATACAGGGGGGGCAGGTATAGTTATAATATACAGGGGGGGCAGGTATAGTTATAATATACAGGGGGGGCAGGTATAGTTATAATATACAGGGGGGGCAGGTATAGTTATAATATACAGGGGGGGCAGGTATAGTTATAATATACAGGGGGGACAGGTATAGTTATAATATACAGGGGGCAGGTATAGTTATGATATACAGGGGGGGCAGGTATAGTTATAATATACAGGGGGGCAGGTATAGTTATAATATACAGGGGGCAGGTATAGTTATAATATACAGGGGGCAGGTATAGTTATAATACAGGGGGCAGGTATAGTTATGATATACAGGGGGGCAGGTATAGTTATAATATACAGGGGGGCAGGTATAGTTATAACACACAGGTTATTACAGGGTGACTAGTATACACTATCATCAGCTCCTCTGTGACCACACGAGCCCCCACAGCCTATATGAGCCGCCATGTGTCAGCCCCGGTGCACTCACCGCCTCCGTGTCTCATGTCCCCGCCAATAGACCCGGTGTCGCCGGTTTCTGCCCAGGGCCGTCTGACAAGCACCAGAAGGCACGTCTAATCTATCCCCGATTTGCAGATTTCCCTTCGGTCCTTGATTCAGCACACCTAGATGCCAGATTTGCGTGCTGCGCCTCGTTTTCAGAAGAGCACACACCCATTGGCTGAGGGCCAGCGTCTCCATGATTTGCACTGGCAGAACTTCCTGGTAGAGGTTCCAACGGGGTGTTTCCTGATTGGCTGAGAACTGTGATTGACACTTGATAGGAGGGGCTATAAATATAAACCAGAGCGTGCTCATCCGTAACACAGCCCGATATCAGAGGCGATATCCGCCATGTATACTCTAAGAAGCAGGGCTGACCTGCTGGAATGCCCTCTGCATGTGAGCGGACACTGCACAGTATATACCGCACAGTGTATACATGACTCTACACATAGGCGTGTGCACCCTAACACACGTGTATGTAGCCTTTATGCCTCATTAGCCCCATTATACCTCTCATTAGCCCCATTATACCTCTCATTAGCCCCATAATACCTCTCATTAGCCCCATTATACCTCTCATTAGCCCCATAATACCTCTCATTAGCCCCATAATACCTCTCATTAGCCCCATTATACCTCTCATTAGCCCCATTATACCTCTCATTAGCCCCATTATACCTCTCATTAGCCCCATTATGCCTCTCATTAGCCCCATAATACCTCTCATTACCCCCATTATACCTCTCATTACCCCCATTATACCTCTCATTAGCCCCATAATACCTCTCATTAGCCCCATTATACCTCTCATTAGCCCCATTATACCTCTCATTAGCCCCATTATGCCTCTCATTAGCCCCATAATACCTCTCATTAGCCCCATTATACCTCTCATTAGCCCCCATTATGCCTCTCATTAGCCCCATAATACCTCTCATTACCCCCATTATACCTCTCATTAGCCCCAGTATACCTCTCATTAGCCCCAGTATACCTCTCATTAGCCCCATTATGCCTCTCATTAGCCCCATTATACCTCTCATTAGCCCCATTATGCCTCTCATTAGCCCCCATTATACCTCTCATTAGCCCCATTATGCCTCTCATTAGCCCCATTATGCCTCATTAGCCCCAATATGCCTCATTAGCCCCATTATACCTCTCATTAGCCCCATTATGCCTCATTAGCCCCATTATGCCTCATTAGCCCCCATTATGCCTCATTAGCCCCATTATACCTCTCATTAGCCCCATTATACCTCTCATTAGCCCCATTATACCTCTCATTAGCCCCCATTATGCCTCATTAGCCCCAATATGCCTCATTAGCCCCCATTATACCTCTCATTAGCCTCATTATGCCTCATTAGCCCCCATTATGCCTCATTAGCCCCCATTATGCCACCAGCAGCCTCATATTTTATAAAATAAAAAAACACTTACCTCTCTGCTCCTGGACGCCGCCTCTCCTCGCCGCCCGCGATCCTCTTCCTCCCGCTGTCGGCTGTGCTCTGTACTGGCGCGCACAGCGTGACGTCACAAAGCGCCTCACAGCCCTGCACAGCCGAGGACCAGGAAGCAGTAAGTACATAGCGTTCACCGCTTCCTGGTCCTCTGGTACTAATGGAAGCACTCATTAGTATTTGCCGGCCAGCAGTCTGATTAGGGTGTGCCCAGGCACCCGACACACCCCGTGCACACGCCCATGACTCTACATGACTTCCATTCCTACCGGATCCAGCCTGACAGTCCCGGAAGGGCAGCCGCAGCATGTCCTCAGGACGCAGATACAGCTAGTACAATGGGGAAGTGCCCTGCCAGCAAGGCAGTACCGCGGGGGCGAGCGAGAATCATATTAGCATAATGCCGGCAAGGTTGTGTGTGTGAACATGCACGGAACAAAAATATAAGTGCAACACTTTCGGTTTTGCTCCCATTTTGCATGAGCTGAACTCAAGGATCTGAAACATTTTCTACAGACACATCATTACTGTCAAATACTGTTCACAAATCTGTCTAGATCTGTGTCAGTGAGCACTTCTCCTTTGCCGAGATGATCCATCCCACCTCACAGGTGTGGCATATCAGGGTGCTGATTAGGCAGCATGAATACTGCACAGGCGTGCCTTAGACTGCCCACAATAAAAGCCCACTCTGAAATGTGCAGTTTGATCACACAGCACAATGCCACAGATGTTACAACCTTTGAGGGAGCGTGCAATTGGCATGCTGACTGCAGGAATGTCTACCAGAGCTGTTGCCTGTGCAATGAATGTTCATTTCTCTACCATAAGCCGTCTCCAAAGGTGTTTCAGAGGATTTGGCAGTACATCCAACCGGCCTCACACCAGCCCAGGACCTCCACATCCAGCATGTTCACCTCCATGATCGTCTGAGACCAGCCACCCGGACAGCTGCAGCGACAGTTTGCATAACCAAAGAATTTCTGCACAAACTGTCAGAAACCGTCTCAGGGAAGCTCATCTGCAGCTCGTCGTCCTCCTCATCGGGGTCGGGACCTGACTGCAGTTCGTTGTCGTAACTGACTTGAGTGGGCAAATGCTCACATTCGATGGCGCCTGGCATGTTGGAGAGGTGTTCTGTTCACGGATGAGTCCCGGTTTTCACTGTTCAGGGCAGATGGCAGACAGCGTGTGTGGCGTCGTGTGGGTGAGCGGTTTGCTGACGTCAACGTTGTGGATGGAATGGCCCATGGTGGCGGTGGGGTTAGGGTATGGGCAAGTGTATGTTATGGACAACGGATACAGGGGCATTTTATTATTTATAATATTTATTTTATATGTAATATGGGCTATATCATGAATTATTATATTTACATGTATCACATGTATTGAATTTTATCCCTGGTTTTGATTAATTGACATTGATCATGTTGGACATTGCACATTGATTGTGTTTGCTATATGTGCTCAGCACTTGTCCGGTCACTTTGTGTTGAGCCGAAACGTCGCTATTTTTCCACATGGGTGAATACAAGTTTTTTACTTTGTCACTACTGGAGTGCTGCCCGGTTTTTATTCTTGTGTATTTTGTGACTGCGCAGGTCTCTCGTTTGGGCATTGCACCCGTGTTTCTTCTGGGACGGTGCTGCCGCTTTTTTAAAATTTTTATATATATTGTAGGGATTTGCTCTGGAAGGCAGGGTAAGCGGACGCAGTACAGAGGCAGGAACACGGTAATAAAGCAATAACACCAGAGTCCTGGTGTTAATTCACACCACATAAAGTCCACAGCACAAACGTGTCACCTGGCGGACTGTTTTGTCCACAGCCATCCACCGCAGGCTTAAGGGCACCTGATTTTCAGCCTGCGGCTCTCCAGCGCGCTGCCAACTGAGCTGCTGGCTGGCCTGAAACGTGGGGAGCAGCCACCCACCCTGCTGTTTGGCTACTCTCAATAAGAACCGGCCCGGATCGGCTTTACAGCCACACTAAGTAAAAACACAGAGTCAGCGAGCACTGAACGGCAGATCAGGCCCTGTCTGGACAAGAAGAGGACTCCTTTTCCATACAACAGACCATGGTAGACCTCTTCATGTAAAGATCTGGGTAACGCCTTGGGAAAAGCTTAATGATTGACAACTTTTACTCCTCCGGCCTAAGTGCCGATGTAATGGAAAAAAGGAACTTAAATGAGAATAAGGAAGAGGAGGTCTCAGGGCTAAACCAACGTTTCTGGTGATGGGTGGCTGTTTCGGGCCAGGCTGCCATTTTATTGCAGACATACGTTTTTCTTGGATAGGTCCTAACTGAAGGAAGCACAGCCTGAGACGGTCCTTAAGGAATCAACCTGTTGTCGTAGAAACATTACAGTAATGATCAGTCCTGATGTGGAGGAAATAGAGGATAGGGGATAACTATCGGTCCTACCGCAGGAGCCCCCACTGAGCATAAGAATGGGGGCCACATACCCCTTGCTGCTCCCCTAAAATGACCTGAGCAGCCGGTTGAATATGTGCACTCTGGAACTCCCATAGAAATGAATGGAGCCGCCTCACGCATGTGCGACCGACTGCTCCCGTCATTTTAGGGGAACAGCAATGGGCTGCAGGGGGTACGGGGCCCCCGTCCTCGTGATTGGTGGTGGTCCCAGTGGTAGTGACCCCATCAGAGCATCACACATTACATTATTATTTATTATTATAGCACCGTTCATTCCATAGCGCTGTACATATGATAAGCGGTGCACATACATGATACAGACATGCACTAAGCACGAACAAGACGAGTTACAAACTGGTACAGAAGAAGAGAGGGCCCTGCCCGCGAGGCTTACTATCTACATGGTACGGGAAAAGAACACAGTAGGAGCGGGTGAAGTATGTCATGGCGGTATAGAGGCAGCAGGGTCACGGGTTGTAGGCTTGTCCGAAGAGGTGGGTTTTCAGGTTTCTTTTGAAGGATTCCACTGTAGGTGAGAGTCTGATATGTTGGGGTAGCGAGTTCCAGAGTATGGGGGATGGACGGGAGAAATCTTGGAGGCGATTGTGGGAAGAGGCGATAAGAGGAGAGGAGAGAAGGAGGTCTTGTGAGGATCGGAGAGTGAGTGTGGGGGTGTATCGGGAAAGTAGCTCAGAGATGTAGGGAGGGGTCAGGTTATGGACGGCCTTGTATGAATTTGTTAGTACTTTGAAGTGAATTTGCTGAGCAATGAGAAGCCAGTGAAGGGATTGGCAGAGGGGGAAGGCAGAGGAGTAATAGGGTGAGAGGTGGATTAGTTGGGCAGAAGAGTTGTGGATAGATTGGAGGGGTGCTAGATGGGAGGCCACAGAGGAGAGTGTTGCAGTAGTCTAGACGGGAGATGATGATGGCATGTACAAGCACTTTTGCAGACTCATGGTTGAGGAAAGCACGGATGCGGGAGATGTTTTTGAGTTGGAGGCGGCAGGTGGTGGAAAGAGCTTGGATGTGTGGTCAGAAGGAGAGGGCAGAATCGAAGGTAACTCCAAGGGGGCGGACTTGGTTGACCGGGGAGAGTGTGCAGCCATTGATCGCGATAGATAGGTCTGTTGGGGGGGGGGGGGGGGGGAGGTTGAGCATGATGGGGGAAAGATGATGAATTCTGTTTTATCCATGTTAAGTTTTAGAAAGCGAGAGGAGAAGAAGGATGATATAGAAGATAGGCATTGTGGGATTCTGGATAGTAAGATGGTGATGTCTGGACCAGAGAGGGAGATTTGTGTGTCGTCAGCGTAGGAGTGATACTGAAAGCCATGGGACTCTTGGCCTGGGACAGCTCATAAAGTGTAGATAGAGAAGAGCAGGGGTCCTAGGACAGAGCCTTGCGGGACACCAACAGAGAGGGAATGAGACAAGGAGGTGGTGTGGGAGTGGGAGACGCTAAACGTCCGGTCTGTGAGGTATGATGTGATCCAGGAGAGGGCCAGGTCAGTGATGCCAAGAGATGAGAGAGTTTGTAACAGAAGAGAGTGGTCGACAGTGTCAAAGGCAGAGGACAGGTAAAGGAGAAGGAGGACAGAGTATTGTTTTCTGGTTTTGTCTGTTAGTAGGTCATTGGTTGCTTTGGTGAGGGCAGTCTCGGTTGAGTGGTGGGGTCGAAAGCCAGATTGTAGGCGGTCAAAGAGGGAAGAGGAGAAGAGGTGAGAGGACAGTTCAGAATGGACATGTTGTTCAAGTAGCTTTGAGGCATATGGAAGAAGTGATATGGGGCGATAACTGGACAAAGAAGATGGGTCAAGCTTTTTGAGGATGGGTGTAATAGTTGCATGTTTAAAAGCAGAGTGGAAGACACCAGAGGTTAGTGATAGGTTGAAGAGATAAGTTAGGGCTGGGATAAACACTGTGGTGAGGTTAGGGATGAGCTGGGATTGGGTCAAGTGCACAGGTGGTGAGATGTGATCTGGAGAGTTTTTCTTCTGTAATGGTGGAGAAGCAGGTTTTGGGAGAAGAGGACCGAGCAGTTGTGTAGAGGGTCTGTGAGGACTGTGTAGTGAAGCTTTCTCTGATGTTGACGATCTTTTGTTTGAAGTATGGAGCAAAGTCCTTAGCTGAGATGAGAGGAGACGGTGGAGAGGGTGGGGGCGCCGGGGGACGGAGAAGGGAGGTAAAAGTGTTAAAGAGTTGTTTAGGGCTGTGGGCCAGGGAAGATATGAGAGATGAGAAGTCGCCTGTTTTTCATCAGCGAGTGAGGATTTAAGTATGAGGAGGGATTACTTGTATGCGGCGAAATGATCTTTAGAATGGGATTTCTTCCATCGCCGCTCAGCAGCCCTGGAAGCTTGTCTGAGTTTTTGGTCTTGGTTTTGTGTGTGAGGGGAACAACAATGTCCAGAGCTGTACTTATTGTGGTGTTATAAAGGGTGGTGCATCCTGGGGGGGATAAATGGTAGAGAGCGGCAGAAGAGAGTCAGTAAGCATTCGAAAGTCGAGATGTTTAAGGTTCCTGTGGGGGTGTGCTGGTGTGTGGACCGGGGGAGCAGCAGAAGAGACCAGTAAGGAGAAGGTGAGTAGGTTATGGTCGGATAGGGGGAGAGGTGAGTTACAAAAGTTAGATAGGGAGCAGAGGCGGGTAAAGATAAGATCCAGAGTGTGACCATCTCTGTGGGTGGGAGCTGAAGACCACTGTGACAGGACGAAGGAAGAAGAGGGTGACAGGAGTTTAGAGGCAGCTGAGTGGCAGGTGTCAATATGGATGTTGAAGTCACCCATGATGATAGTGGGGATGTCGTCAGAAAGAAAGTGTAGGAGCCAAGTGTTGAAGTGGTCAAGAAAGATGGTGGCTGGGCCTGTGGGGCGGTAAATGACGGCTACTTGGAGGTTTGAGGGAGAGTAGATGCGAACAGAGTGTACTTCAAATGAAGTGAGTGTAATGGAGGGTGGCAGTGGAGTTAGGCTGTAAGAGCAGTGTCTGATAGGAGAAGACCAACTCCTCCACCATGTTTGCAGCCAGGGCGGGGGGTGTGAGTGAAATTAAATCCGCTATAAGACAGTGCAGCAGGGGAGGAGGTGTCAGAGGGTGTCAGCCATGTTTCTGTGAGACCCAGAAAGGAAAGTTAGCAAGAGATGAAGAGGTCATGAATGTAAGAGAGTTTATCGAACACAGAGCATGCGTTCTATAATGCTCCTGCAAGGGAGCAGGGGTCAGGGAGGAGTGGGGGAGAGCAGGAGGGAGCAGTGGGAGACCACTCCTCAAAAGTATCAGCAACCAGGACCTGCTCTATCACTCCTATTCTGATGACACCCAACTTAACCTACGCATCACCAACAAAAAAGACCAATATCACGCCCTAGAAATCTGCCTCTCATTGATCCTCGATTGGATGACTGAGAACTCCCTCAAACTCAATGGTTCCAAAACAGAACTCCTTTTCCTCCATGCAAACCAAAACAAAAACCCTAGCATGACGTGCATGCCACCCACCATCCTCGGACAAACCATCACTCCCAGCACCAAAGCTAAAAGCCTCAGAGTCATCTTTGACTCAGACATGGATGCACAAATAGGATCAGTAGTCAGCGGATCCCACCACCTTCTTCGCCTGCTGCGTAGACTCATCCCTGAAGGAGACACAGCAGCAGTAGTTGGAACAACCATCAATTCCCGACTCGACTACGCAAATTCTCTCTACCTAGGACTTGACAAATACCAAATTTCACATCTACAACTCGTCCAGAACACAGCCGCCAGACTGATAACGGGAAAAAAAACTTGGAAATCTATCACCCCGTCCCTGAGGACTCTCTGTGAAGGATCAGATTACATTCAAGACCCTCTGCCTCACCCACAAATGTACACAAGGGAAAGCCCCCCAATACCTCTGCAACAAAATAAAGCACTACACCCCAGGTCGCCCCCTCATGTCAGCTAACCAGAACCTCCTCCATATCCCCAAGACCCGCTACAAATCAAAAGGCGAACGAAGGTTCGCAGTCGAAGGACCCCGGCTATGGAACACTTTACCCGCGGAGATCCGCTCAGAAGAAAACCATCTGGTCTTCAGGAAGAAGCTCAAGACCCACCTCTTCTGAAGGCATAGGCAGACAATGGGCGCCTTGAGGCGATTTAGTTCGCAATTGTAGCGCTATACAAGTTATTCATTCATTCAGGGGTCAGGGGGAGAGCAGAGGTCTGAGGAGAGCAGAGGTCAGGGGGAGAGCAGAGGTCAGAGGAGAGGTCAGAGGAATGGTTATTAGGTTTAAGGGGTTGCAGAAATTTGTAGAAGGAGATTTCTAGTGGGACGTAGAGGTGATAGTGGGGATTTGCTGAGGGGGTCTGGATTTGGGGAGATATCGCCAGCAATAAGGAGAAGCAGAGAAAGTGTTAGTAGGTGAGAATAAGAGAGGACAGGAGGTATCTGGCAACATAAAACACTTCCTTCCCAAACAAAAACAGGTTTGTACACAAGCATCAGATGAGATGGTAAGATGGAGGAAGAGATGAATAGTTACTTGCTGGCTCAAGGGATGTGGGGTTATGTCAGGAGGTTTTGGAAGAGTGGGAAAAGTAAGATGAAAAATTGAAGTGTTGTTTGCATTAACTATTTCAACAGTTTCCTTTGGTTCCCTTCTGGTTACATTCTTGGATAATTCGGTATGTGCACTTAAAGAGTTGCACTTAAAAGATGTTGCATTGAAAAAGACCAAGATCTGAAAGACCTAAGGAATCAGATTTATACCACTCGGTGTGAACAAGAGGGGAGAGGCTACATCTGACCTCATTAAAGGAGGACCAGAGACAGGGGTGAAATAGTCAATGGAAACAAATACTCAACCCAGTAGGAGAAACAGACATTAAGGTTCAATGCAGACGTACCAGGGGATGAGAAGAAGGAAAGATGAGGGCTGTGGACAATATCAGCTGGGTGGAGCAGTTAGGTTCAATGCAGACATACAGTCCTGATCAAAAGTTTAAGACCACTTGAAAAATGGCAAAAAAATCATATTTAGCATGGCTGGATCTTAACAAGGTTCCAAGTAGAGCTTCAACATGCAAAAAGAAGAAATGGGAGTGAGACAAAACATTTTTTGAGCATTCAATTTAATGAAAACAACGAATAAACTGAAACGGGCTGTTTGTCAGCTGATCAAAAGTTTAGGACCACACCTCCCAAAAAAACCGAAACCCCCCCCAAAACAGAAATCCAACTTGCAAACATGACCTCAGTAATGAGTAGCTCCGCCGTTATTGTTTCGGCATGCCTGATGCAAGCGTTTCCATGAGGTGAGTGGGAGCATTTCTCCAAGTGGTGAAGACGGCCGCACGAAGGCCATCTACTGTCTGGAACTGTTGTCCATTTTTGTAAACTTCCCTTGCCATCCATCCCCAAAGGTTCTCAATTGGATTTAGTTTAGGGGAACACGCAGGATGGGCCAAAAGAGTGATGTTATTCTCCTGGAAGAAGTCCCTTGTCCTGCGGGCATTGTGTACTGTAGCGTTGTCCTGTTGAGAACCCCAGTCGTTACCCCACAGACGAGGGCCCTCAGCCATGAGGAATGCTCTCTGCAACATCTGGACATAGCCAGCGCCCGTTTGACGCCCCTGCACTTCCTGAAGCTCCATTGTTCCACTGAAGGAAAAAGCACCCCAGACCATTATGGCGCCCCCTCCACTGTGGCGCGTAGAAATCTCAGGTGGGATCTGCTTGTCATGTCAGTAGTATTGGAAACCATCAAGGTTAAATTTTTTCTCATCAAAACTTTCTTCCACATTTGAATGTCCCATGTTTGGTGCTCTCTTGCAAAGTCTAAATGAGCAGTTCTGTGGCGTTCAAGGAGACGAGGTCTTTGAAGACGTTTTTTGTTTTTGAAGCCCTTCAGTCTCAGATGCTGTCTGATGGTTATGGGGCTGCAGTCAGCACCAGTAAGGGCCTTAATTTGGGTCGAGGATCGTCCAGTGTCTTGATGGACAGCCAATTGGATCCTCCGGCTCAGTGCTGGTGACATTTTTTTGGGTCTTCCACTTGACTTTTTTGTTCCATAACCCTCAGGATCATTTAAGAAATTCCAAATGACTGTCTTACTGCGTCCCACCTCAGCAGTGATGGCGCGCTGTGAGAGACCCTGCTTATGCAGTTCAACAACCCGACCACGTTCTATAAGAGAGAGTTTTTTTGCCTACGTGATACTACCTGACAGAAGATGACAATGAATCCACATCTTTGCACAGATTTGGCCTTTTAAAGGCATGTGGTCCTAAAATTTGGATCAGATGAAAAACAGCCTGTTTCAGTGTTATTTTCATAAAATTGAATGCTCAAATTTTTTTTGTTGCATGCTGAAGCTCTACTTGGAACATTGTTAAGATCCAACAATGTAAAATATGATTTTTTGCCATTTTTCAGGACTGTACAATGCAGCGCTCCACTGCACGTCTGTATCTAGGCCTGTCGAGAGAACGTTGGAGCGGTCTTCCCAAACTCACACCTAGTATTATCATCAGGATTAGGGCTCATGCCCAGGAACCGCAAATGGTGGGCACCGGCTGTGTGAACTCCATATTGCGGTGTGAACCCATTGACTTGAATGGGTCGGTGATCTGCAAGATACGGCCAAATATGGGACATGTCCTAACTATTGCGGAGCGGAGGCACAGATCGAAAGCCCATGGAGACACTATGAAGCTCTTCCAATCTGTTCTTTTGCACCACAAAAGATAAGATGTACTATCTTTTGCCGTATCCCGCAGATCGAGGACCCATTAAAGTCAATGGGACAGCATCCACAGCATTGAGTGCCCACGGCTGGTGCCAGTGCATTGCAATCCCAGCACGGGCACTGAGCCCCTACCCTTCAGATAACATCTTTCCCTCACAGCAGCAGTAAAGTGGCAATGGTCTTTTGGATCATTTGTGCTGACTGCTACAGAAGACCAATGTGAAGAGCACCATGTATATATAAAGGGGGATAGATATTTTTTCTTTCTTTTTCTCCCGCTCTCTCCAGTTTGGGTTGGGATATATGTAAGTATTATGTGATTTTTCTGTACCACTTGTATTCATGTAATAAGAAGTAAATTGTGGCTCTGGACCATGAGGTCTGTCTGGGAGGGCCCATTCCCCTGGTATACAGCCTATAGGGCCAAGATAGTCTTCTCTACCCAACTTATTATCCTCAATGGCTCTTGTATCAACAAGTACAACCTCGTGCCCCTTGGTGGTTCAAGCTTGTGGTTGTCTTGTATAATCTAGTATATTCCATGCAATAATGTGTCTTATGAGCCGGTGCACTGTGTGCAGATCAGTCAGTGTATTATCTACAGGAGGATAACGTACAATCACCGTGAGGTCTGGTTACCTATTACATATTCTTACAATGTTATGTCTGATGAGCCGATGCACTGTGTGCAGATCAGTCAGTGTATTATCAGCAGGAGGATAAAGTACAATCACCGTGAGGTCTGGTTACCTATTACATATTCTTACAATGTTATGTCTGATGAGCCGGTGCACTGTGTGCAGATCAGTCAGTGTATTATCTGCAGGAGGATAACGTACAATCACCGTGAGGTCTGGTTACCTATTACATATTCTTACAATGTTATGTCTGATGAGCCGGTGCACTGTGTGCAGATCAGTCAGTGTATTATCTGCAGGAGGATAACGTACAATCACCGTGAGCTCTGGTTACCTATTACATATTCTTACAATGTTATGTCTCATAAGCCGGTGCACTGTGTGCAGATCAGTCAGTGTATTATCTGCAGAAGGATCACGTACAATTACCGTGAGGTCTGGTTTCCTATTACATATTCTTACAATGTTATGTCTGATGAGCCGGTGCACTGTGTGCAGATCAGTCAGTGTATTATCTGCAGGAGGATAACGTACACCTATTACATATTCTTACAATGTTATGTCTGATGAGCCGGTGCACTGTGTGCAGATCAGTCAGTGTATTATCTGCAGGAGGATAACGTACAATCACTGTGAGGTCTGGTTACCTATTACATATTCTTACAATGTTATGTCTGATGAGCCGGTGCACTGTGTGCAGATCAGTCAGTGTATTATCTGCAGGAGGATAACGTACAATCACCGTGAGGTCTGATTATCTATTACATATTCTTACAATGTTATGTCTCATAAGCCGGTGCACTGTGTGCAGATCAGTCAGTGTATTATCTGCAGAAGGATCACG
The DNA here is from genome assembly GCF_014858855.1 of Bufo gargarizans. NCBI lineage: Eukaryota > Metazoa > Chordata > Amphibia > Anura > Bufonidae > Bufo > Bufo gargarizans. The sequence continues at coordinate 46,398 of NW_025334337.1, forward strand.
TACAATCACCGTGAGGTCTGGTTTCCTATTACATATTCTTACAATGTTATGTCTGATGAGCCGGTGCACTGTGTGCAGATCAGTCAGTGTATTATCTGCAGGAGGATAACGTACAATCACCGTGAGGTCTGGTTACCTATTACATATTCTTACAATGTTATGTCTGATGAGCCGATGCACTGTGTGCAGATCAGTCAGTGTATTATCTGCAGGAGGATAATGTACAATCACCGTGAGGTCTGGTTACCTATTACATATTCTTACAATGTTATGTCTGATGAGCCGATGCACTGTGTGCAGATCAGTCAGTGTATTATCTGCAGGAGGATAACGTACAATCACCGTGAGGTCTGGTTACCTATTACATATTCTTACAATGTTATGTCTGATGAGCCGATGCACTGTGTGCAGATCAGTGTATTATCTGCAGGAGGATAACGTACAATCACCGTGAGGTCTGGTTACCTATTACATATTCTTACAATGTTATGTCTGATGAGCTGGTGCACTGTGTGCAGATCAGTCAGTGTATTTTCTGCAGGAGGATAACGTACAAGCACCATGAGGTCTGGTTACCTATTACATATTCTTACAATGTTATGTCTGATGAACCGGTGCACTGTGTGCAGATCAGTCAGTGTATTATCTGCAGGAGGATAACGTACAATCACCGTGAGGTCTGGTTACCTATTACATATTCTTACAATGTTATGTCTGATGAGCCGGTGCACAGTGTGCAGATCAGTCAGTGTATTATCTGCAGGAGGATAACGTACAATCACCGTGAGCTCTGGTTACCTATTACATATTCTTACAATGTTATGTCTCATAAGCTGATGCACTGTGTGCAGATCAGTCAGTGTATTATCTGCAGGAGGATAACGTACAATCACTGTGAGGTCTGGTTACCTATTACATATTCTTACAATGTTATGTCTGATGAGCCGGTGCACTGTGTGCAGATCAGTCAGTGTATTATCTGCAGAAGGATCACGTACAATCACCGTGAGGTCTGGTTTCCTATTACATATTCTTACAATGTTATGTCTGATGAGCCGGTGCACTGTGTGCAGATCAGTCAGTGTATTATCTGCAGGAGGATAACGTACAATCACCGTGAGGTCTGGTTACCTATTACATATTCTTACAATGTTATGTCTGATGAGCCGATGCACTGTGTGCAGATCAGTCAGTGTATTATCTGCAGGAGGATAATGTACAATCACCGTGAGGTCTGGTTACCTATTACATATTCTTACAATGTTATGTCTGATGAGCCGATGCACTGTGTGCAGATCAGTCAGTGTATTATCTGCAGGAGGATAACGTACAATCACCGTGAGGTCTGGTTACCTATTACATATTCTTACAATGTTATGTCTGATGAGCCGATGCACTGTGTGCAGATCAGTCAGTGTATTATCTGCAGGAGGATAACGTACAATCACCGTGAGGTCTGGTTACCTATTACATATTCTTACAATGTTATGTCTGATGAACCGGTGCACTGTGTGCAGATCAGTCAGTGTATTATCAGCCGAAGGATAACGTACAATCACCGTGAGGTCTGGTTACCTATTACATATTCTTACAATGTCATGTCTGATGAGCCGATGCACTGTGTGCAGATTAGTCAGTGTATTATCTGCAGGAGGATAACGTACAATCACCGTGAGGTCTGATTACCTATTACATATTCTTACAATGTTATGTCTGATGAGCTGGTGCACTGTGTGCAGATCAGTCAGTGTATTATCAGCAGAAGGATAACGTACAATCACCATGAGGTCTGGTTACCTTTTACATATTCTTACAATGTTATGTCTGATGAGCCGATGCACTGTGTGCAGATTAGTCAGTGTATTATCTGCAGGAGGATAACGTACAATCACCGTGAGGTCTGGTTACCTATTACAGATTGTTACAGTGTTATGTCTGATGAGCCGATGCACTGTGTGCAGATCAGTCAGTGTATTATCTGCAGGAGGATAACGTACAATCACCGTGAGGTCTGGTTACCTATTACATATTCTTACAATGTTATGTCTGATGAGCCGATGCACTGTGTGCAGATCAGTCAGTGTATTATCTGCAGGAGGATAACGTACAATCACCGTGAGGTCTGGTTACCTATTACATATTCTTACAATGTTATGTCTGATGAGCCGGTGCACTGTGTGCAGATCAGTCAGTGTATTATCAGCAGAAGGATAACGTACAATCACCGTGAGGTCTGGTTACCTATTACATATTCTTACAATGTTATGTCTGATGAGCCGGTGCACTGTGTGCAGATCAGTCAGTGTATTATCAGCAGAAGGATAACGTACAATCACCGTGAGGTCTGGTTACCTATTACATATTCTTACAATGTTATGTCTGATGAGCTGGTGCACTGTGTGCAGATCAGTCAGTGTATTATCAGCAGAAGGATAACGTACAATCACCGTGAGGTCTGGTTACCTATTACATATTCTTACAATGTTATGTCTGATGAGCCGATGCACTGTGTGCAGATCAGTCAGTGTATTATCTGCAGGAGGATAATGTACAATCACCGTGAGGTCTGGTTACCTATTACATATTCTTACAATGTTATGTCTGATGAGCCGATGCACTGTGTGCAGATCAGTCAGTGTATTATCTGCAGGAGGATAACGTACAATCACCGTGAGGTCTGGTTACCTATTACATATTCTTACAATGTTATGTCTGATGAGCCGATGCACTGTGTGCAGATCAGTCAGTGTATTATCTGCAGGAGGATAACGTACAATCACCGTGAGGTCTGGTTACCTATTACATATTCTTACAATGTTATGTCTGATGAGCCGATGCACTGTGTGCAGATCAGTCAGTGTATTATCTGCAGGAGGATAACGTACAATCACCGTGAGGTCTGGTTACCTATTACATATTGTTACAATGTTATGTCTGATGAGCCAGTGCACTGTGTGCAGATCAGTCAGTGTATTATCTGCAGGAGGATAACGTACAATCACCGTGAGGTCTGGTTACCGATTACATATTCTTACAATGTTATGTCTCATATGCCGGTGCACTGTGTGCAGATCAGTCAGTGTATTATCTGCAGGAGGATAACGTACAATCACTGTGAGGTCTGGTTACCTATTACATATTCTTACAATGTTATGTCTGATGAGCCGGTGCACTGTGTGCAGATCAGTCAGTGTATTATCTGCAGAAGGATCACGTACAATCACTGTGAGGTCTGGTTACCTATTACATATTCTTACAATGTTATGTCTGATGAGCCGGTGCACTGTGTGCAGATCAGTCAGTGTATTATCTGCAGGAGGATAACGTACAATCACTGTGAGGTCTGGTTACCTATTACATATTCTTACAATGTTATGTCTCATAAGCCGGTGCACTGTGTGCAGATCAGTCAGTGTATTATCTGCAGGAGGATAACGTACAATAACCATGAGGTCTGGTTACCTATTACATATTCTTACAATGTTATGTCTGATGAGCCGGTGCACTGTGTGCAGATCAGTCAGTGTATTATCAGCCGAAGGATAACGTACAATCACTGTGAGGTCTGGTTACCTGTATCCATACACTACATATTCTTACAATGTTACAGTTGTGTTCAAAATAATAGCAGTATGTTAAAAAAAAAAGTGAATAAAGCTCAGAATCCTTCTAATAGTTTTATTTCCATCCACACAAATGCATTGGGAACACTACACATTCTATTCCAATCAAAACATGAAGAAAATATATCAAATTTGTGTTGTTCCTCTAAACAAAATTGAAGAAAAGTAAATATTAGACTGTTCTTCTGAACAATGTCTGGAACGACCCATTTTCCTCAGAATTTCAGAGAGAAATGCACTGTAACCAGCAGGTACAACATTTGCTGCCTTCCTTCCTTAAATAAGGGCAATAATTGCCATCGGCTTTTCAAATAATGAATGACCTCACACATTGAACTCCACACTGCTATTATTTTGAACATGCCCCTTTCAATTAGTGATTTAATTACACAGAATTAGCAGCATGCATGTCCTGTCTGTTGGATTTCTATTACTCTACTACACCTGCTAGTAAATTATTTGCCATGTAGAAATATAATTTCTGCCAGAAACCGTGATTGATCAGGTTAGTGATGTCTGACTGCTATTATTTTGAACACAACTGTATAGTGCATATCAGTCAGTGTATTATCAGCAGGAGGATAATGCAGCATCCTGTGTCTGTGTTCATACCCATCATTTTGGCAATGAAGATGTGAGATTTCTTAATTTCCCACCTGTTGGACCCTTTGATGTTTCTGGGGCCACACTTTAGGACAGGTGGAAGAAAGGCTTTCCCTTCTGTTTTGTAGCTTCAGGAGTGACTTCACCGGCCAGTAAAATGGATTACGGCTGCATCTGGCAGGACCAGACGTCCAGGAGAGTCAGAGACGGAGTGAGGGCCAAAGAAAACCGTTCCATGTGAAAGATGGTGATGGGCAGCTATGAGAGCGGAGTGCAGTACGCCGCAACGTCTGTGAAATAATCTGAGATCAGGTGAGAAATGCACTGACCCGACCCTTCTCGCTCTGCAGGAGATGGCAGGAACCATTGACCAGTCTGACCTCCAGTCTACATCAGTTATTGCAATCTCCGAACCTACCTGTTATAATAGGAACACCAGGAGGACAGAAGCACATTTCCAATGGGACCTACCTCTGCAAAAAAAGACGTGCCGCAGAGAGAGGCGTATGGGTCAGGAATGGGGAGGCACGGAGTAACTGAATGTTAATGGGAAAGGATCTCCTCTTTCCCTTACAGAACGAGGGGTGCTGAGGACTGGACCTGGTGGGAGCTCTGCAGAGATCACCACGAGGTCTCAGTGTCTTCAGAAATTAGAAGAGGAATATAAAGAGGTGGAGCAGAAGCTGAATTACTGGAGCTTGATATTACTGAACCAGTGGAGGGGCCCAGGGGGTCTCCTTTGGTGGCATTCTGACATTCAGATCTCTATGATACTTGAGGTGCTAATGAGACCGGCGCCCACCATTGGAGATGTTCTGCATGAGACAAATGGGGCAACTGGTTTAGGTAAATTGGATTTGAAATGGGGTTATCCTCAGATCAGGGGCACTGCTAGGTTAAAACGTTCGTGGCCAGGGCCCCTGATATTCTGTCTGGGGCCCCAAATGTGCTGCCTGCCAGATAGATATAACTGAAAGTCCTCAGGACGACAATACAATTGAATCTAATGCACTGGAAGAGCTGAAGGACCTGTGGTGACATCATAGTCATGTGATCAGTGCCAAAGGCAGTGGTTGAGAAGGACCTGCGATGATGTCACCATCACGTGACCAGTGCAGGAGAGGACGGTGCTCAGCAGTGAGAGACAGAAGTCCTGGGGAAGAAGCTGTGGTGAGGTCTGAACATGAGGAGAGGTAAGTGAAGGGAGAGGCAATGCTGGGAGTTGTAGTTATTTAACTGGGACTGTATGTTAAGGCTGAAGGGAGGGATGTTATTTACATTTGACTGTATGTTGGATTAGGGTGGAGTGATGTTATTTACATGGGACTGACTATTGAATTAGGGTGGAGTGATGTTATTTACATGGGGGTGATGTTATTTACATGGGGCTGTGTGTTGGAGGTGGCTGGGGAGGGGATCTTATTTACATGGGACTGTATGTTGAAGGCAGCTGTGGAAGGGAGGGATGTTATTTACATGGAACTGTATATTGATGGCGGCTGTAGGAGGGGTGATGTTATTTACATGGGACTGTATGTTGATGGCGGCTGTAGGAGGGGTGATGTTATTTACATGGGACTGTATGTTGGATTAGGGTGGAGTGATGTTATTTACATGGGACTGTGTGTTGAAGGCGGCTGTGGGTGGGGGGTGATGTTATTTACATTGGACTGTATTTTGGAAGGGGCTGTAGATAGAAAGGAATTTTATTTACATGGAACTGTATATTAGAGGGGGCTGGAGAGATGGTGTGATGTTATTTACATGGGACTGTATATTGGAGGGGGCTGGAGAGATGGTGTGATATTGTTTACATGGGACTGTATATTGGAGGGGGCTGGAGAGATGGTGTGATGTTATTTACATAGGACTGTATGGTGTAGCGCATGAGGAGTTATAATTTCTGAGGGCACTAAGGAGAGAATTATATATCTACAGAGGGCACTGTAGATATATGTTGTACGGACCAAATGGAGAAGATGATGACAGAGAAGATCTACATCGGAGGAGACGTCACCTGAAGGCCCTGGATGTGAGCATTATAAAAGTAGGGGGCGATATAAACATTGGGGCCACTATAGGGTGAGCATTATAACAGTAGGGGGGATGTAAATACTGGGGGCACTGTAGGGTGAGCATTATAACAGTAGGGGGCAATATAAATACTGGGGACACTGTAGGGTAAGCATTATAACAGTAGGGAGCGATATAAATACTATGGGCACTGTAAGGTGAGCATTATAACAGTAGGGGGTGATATAAATACTAGGGGCACTGTAGGGCGAGCACTATAACAGTAGGGGGTGATATAAATACTAGGGGCACTGTAGGGTGAGCATTATAACAGTAGGGGGTGATATAAATACTAGGGGCACTGTAGGGCGAGCATTATAACAGTAGGGGGTGATATAAATACTGTGGGCACTGTAGAGTGAGCATTATAAAAGTAGGGGGCGATATAAACATTGGGGCCACTATAGGGTGAGCATTATAACAGTAGAGGGTGATATAAATACTGGGGGCACTGTAAGGTGAGCATTATAACAGTAGGGGGTGATATAAATACTAGGGGCACTGTAGGGCGAGCACTATAACAGTAGGGGGTGATATAAATACTAGGGGCACTGTAGGGTGAGCATTATAACAGTAGGGGGTGATATAAATACTGGGGGCACTTCAGGGCAAGCACTATAACAGTAGGGGGCTGTATAAATACTGGGGGCACTGTAGGGTGAGATTTATAAAAGTAGGGGGCGCTATAAACACTGGGGGCACTGTAGGGTGAGCATTATAACAGTAGGGGGTGATATAAATACTAGGGGCACTGTAGGGCGAGCACTATAACAGTAGGGGGTGATATAAATACTAGGGGCACTGTAGGGTGAGCATTATAACAGTAGGGGGTGATATAAATACTAGGGGCACTGTAGGGCGAGCATTATAACAGTAGGGGGTGATATAAATACTGGGGGCACTTCAGGGCAAGCACTATAACAGTAGGGGGCTGTATAAATACTGGGGGCACTGTAGGGTGAGATTTATAAAAGTAGGGGGCGCTATAAACACTGGGGGCACTGTAGGGTGAGCATTATAACAGTAGGGGGTGATATAAATACTAGGGGCACTGTAGGGCGAGCACTATAACAGTAGGGGGTGATATAAATACTAAGGGCACTGTAGGGTGAGCATTATAACAGTAGGGGGTGATATAAATACTAGGGGCACTGTAGGGCGAGCATTATAACAGTAGGGGGTGATATAAATACTGTGGGCACTGTAGAGTGAGCATTATAAAAGTAGGGGGCGATATAAACATTGGGGCCACTATAGGGTGAGCATTATAACAGTAGGGGGGATGTAAATACTGGGGGCACTGTAGGGTGAGCATTATAACAGTAGGGGGCAATATAAATACTGGGGACACTGTAGGGTAAGCATTATAACAGTAGGGAGCGATATAAATACTATGGGCACTCTAAGGTGAGCATTATAACAGTAGAGGGTGATATAAATACTAGGGGCACTGTAGGGCGAGCACTATAACAGTAGGGGGTGATATAAATACTAGGGGCACTGTAGGGTGAGCATTATAACAGTAGGGGGTGATATAAATACTAGGGGCACTGTAGGGCGAGCATTATAACAGTAGGGGGTGATATAAATACTGGGGGCACTTCAAGGCAAGCACTATAACAGTAGGGGGCTGTATAAATACTGGGGGCACTGTAGGGTGAGATTTATAAAAGTAGGGGGCGCTATAAACACTGGGGGCACTGTAGGGCGAGCACTACAACAGAAGGGGGTGATATAAATACTAGGGGCACTGTAGGGTGAGCATTATAACTGTAGGGGGTGATATAAATACTAGGAGCACTGTAGGGCGAGCATTATAACTGTAGGGGGTGATATAAATACTAGGGGCACTGTAGGGCGAGCATTATAACAGTAGGGGGTGATATAAATACTGTGGGCACTGTAGGGCGAGCATTATAACAGTAGGGGGTGATATAAATACTGTGGGCACTGTAGGGCGAGCATTATAACAGTAGGGGGTGATACAAATACTAGGGACACTGTAGCGGGAGCACTATAACAGTAGGGGGTGATATAAATACTAGGGGCACTGTAGGGTGAGTATTATAACAGTAGAGGGTGATATAAATACTGGGGGCACTGTAGGGTGAGCATTATAACAGTAAGGGGTGATATAAATACTGCGGGGACTTCAGGAAAGCATTATAACAGTAGGGGGCAGTATAAATATTGGGGTCACTATGAGGGCATTATTAATACTGGAGGGCTTTTCTACTAATGGGGACACACTTAGGGAGCATTATCACTGTTGGGGGCACTGTAGGCGGCAGTATTACTAATGAGGGCACTCTAGAAGGGAATTATTATTGGTTGGACTATGAGGAGCATATAGTACTATGGGGAGTACTATTATTATGGGAGGGCACTGATATTTCTTCAGGACAGTGTTTGGGGGTATTGGGGGGCACAGCGAGCAGCAGAATAACACTGTGGGGGCTCCAGGTTGGGGGATGATGATAGATAAGTGCGGACACTAAGATGTCTGTGTGTCACACTCTGCAGAGACGAGGCGGCTGAAAGAAGTTGTACGGACCAAATGGAGAAGATGATGACAGAGAAGATCTACATCGGAGGAGACGTCACCTGGAGGCCCTGGATGTGAGAGGTACGTGCTGCTGTATAGCAAGTATAGGAAAATGCGGTGTGCGGGCTGAGGGTCGACTTAGAGAAATAAGCTACATTCATTGGGGCTTGGGCCACAGATCTTTTCAGACCATAGCAAAGTCCCTGCCTCAGAGTGAATCACCCCTACTGTTCGTGGTCATTATAACTTTGGCAGCTTCCATGGCCCTTACCATGTTGGCAGCTTCCAGGGTCCTTACAAAATTGGCAAGCCATGAAGGTGTCTTCAAAAACAAGCAGCTGATGTTTGCTGTCTCCTAAGCACCTGAGGCCATGATTGAGCAAGTGCTACAGGGTTGTTAGGGCACTGACAATATTTCACATGACATCAATGTGTGGGGAAAATCACACAGGAGAAAGATGGGTGACTTCATGCTGTGCTTTAACGTTTAAAGGGAAATGGTTTTACACTGAATGAGAAAATTAAGTGAATAAAATGACTTTTATAGGTCACATTCTGTAAGACAAAGGTATTGTCCAGATGTTCTGGTAACCCAGATGAAGAGCACGGTTTTCTTAGGTTGGTAAATTACTTTGCAAAATTAATTTCAAATAGGTTTGATGGAGGTGGGATCTTGGAGGTAAGGTCCTGGACGTGGGATCTTGGAGGTATGTTCCTGGAGGTGGGATCTTGGAGGTATGGTCCTGGAGGTGGGATCTTGGAGGTAAGGTCCTGGAGGTGGGACCTTGGAGGTAAGGTCCTGGAGGTGGGACCTTGGAGGTAAGGTCCTGGAGGTGGGATCTTGGAGGTAAGGTCCTGGAGGTGGGATCTTGGAGGTAAGGTCCTGGAGGTGGGATCTTGGAGGTAAGGTCCTGGAGGTGGGATCCTGAAGGTAAGGTCTTGGAGATGAGATCCTGAAGGTAAGGTCTTGGAGATGAGATCCTGAAGGTAAGGTCTTGGAGATGGAAGTGAGGTCTTACAGGTGAGGTTCTAGAGGTGGTGTCGTAGAAGTGAGTTCCTGTTGAACTATGAAAAGATGGCTTACCTGTGCCACACCAAATAGTTGATGCCAGCCCTGTGTGGTTCATTGCACCCTAGGTCATTGGCAATGTGTTGGTGACTACAGACCTGTCCAGTATGTGAGCAGATACCTTACTGATGTTAAGGGACATTATTTTTCAGGCTGAGGAAGACACTTTCACTGTTGTTTCTGGATGTGAACAGGTTAATACATTTCTTTATGGGCTGGACTTTGAGATAAGAGATCACAAGCCGTGGAAGTGTTATATTACCCTCGATCAAAACCATTCTCCAAAATTGAAGATGTGTTCTCCAATTTTTACCCCATCAGTTTACAGTGAGACACAGACCTGGGCCTACAAATGCACTTTCACTTCTTCCCCACTCCTTACGTAGCAGAGGAGTGGCAGAGGAGTTTATTTGCTCTGTGGCTCCTAAAGCCGTTCTCCATGCATTGACCCCACTTGAGGCTGAGGAATGTTCAGAGGTAAATGCAGAAAAAGACCTAGAGCCATTGTAATCCAGCATGTGACAGAGTTAAACATGAGCTGAGGATTGCAAGACAATTCATTCTGCATAGAAGCCGAATCTTGATGTCTCAAAAAGTACAAAAATTACCTCTGCAATTAGCTCCATCAAGGTATTGTGTGTACCAAACAACAGTTACATGAGAAGGTTTGGTGGCCAGTGAACAAGTATATGTAACATATGGTCTCCCTATGTCGAGCCTCTCAGCTGGTATGCAGTCAACTAGAACCAATCACCCATACCTCATGGTCCATGGGAAGATCTGGCTCTTGATCTGTGTGGACATTACCTTCTAGTAGTTGTGGATTTTTATTTGCAAAGGCAAAAGTTCGTCATTCTTACTGAACCGACTTCAACGGCTGTAAATGATGGGTTGGAACGTATCTTTGCTTCTCATGGTTTACCTAAACTAACTGTAAGTCATAAGGACTATCAGTTTACTTCTAAAGAATTTCCGGATTACCTGAAGTCATACAAACCAGCCTGGACACAAGCAAAGGGGAAGTGGCGTTCCAGAGCAGGACTCTGCTGAAGGCACATTTGGAGGGAAGAAGTTAGAAAAAGGAGCCGCGGTGTTTTCTTTTTTTGGCTTATCAAACATCTCCTATAATTCGAGTAAGTCCCGAGGAACTTCTTTGTGCTCGCAAATTCAGGACACAATTACTGGGCATGGTGGGTTCAGCGCCTACTGGTCTTTTGGGAATTTGATGAAGAAAGGAAGAATTGTGGTGAACAGAATGTGTCAGAACAGAGTCATCAAACAAGGAGATGAAGTATTGCAATAATAGAGAGGCCTAACAAGCTGTCTCCTTCCTTTCTAAAGGAAAAAAATAGACACTCAAGTGTGTCTGGAGGATCCAGATGGAAGCACAATAGTGTGGAGTTCATCTTTTGTAAATAAATTTGTGGACCCAGAAAGTCAAGTGATGGAAGATTGTGAGTAGCATTATTAATCCTACTTCTGACACCAACTGCCTTTCAGTGAGATAACGGAGGGTAAGAGCCACCACCTTATGAATTGCCTGGTTTCTCTTGTAAGGAAAGGGAATGGAAGAGAATATCTGCCTTTAGGGGCCTCATATGTAGCCTGGCCCATAGCATGGCTTAGACTGAAGATGACATTGTCCCCAGCAAACCCATCAGTTGGTGTATTATCACAGGCTCTGGTCTCAGGACTCTCTGCACTTAACTGTGCAGGGACCACTCTCTCTCAGGGCTTTGTCTGGTAGTTGATTGTAAACCCCAAATCCTTCTTGTGAAAAGAAGGGACCAAGGAGGACTTACCCATTCCAGCTTCTTCAGCACTTGCAGTGTCCACAAGACAAGGGCTTCCGGGGTCTCCACACAGTTGACTCGAGCAGCCAATTAGCTAGGTATGGGACCAGCAAGATCCTGTCCTGACCCAGAACTGCAGTCACTGAGGAGATGGTCTTTGTCAAGACTGTGGGTGCTGTCAAGATACCAAAGGGCAGAACTTGGAAACTGAAGGTGATGCCAGTCATTGCTCAAGAAGACCACTACTCTACAGTACAGCAGTGATGTTCCAGATGGAAAAGAACATTAAAATAGATATCCTTCAAATCATTTTTGGACATGAAGTGTCCTTCTTTAAAGACATGGTGACTGCACCAACGGATGGGAAAAAAGTATTCAAACCTCACATGGGAGAAGTCAGGAGAGGATCTCTAAGAATTATGAAAGGATCATCTCTTTCTGGGTCTCTGTGGAAAAGATTTTCCATAATTTTGTCAGGTTCAGGCCAAATATATTATCAGGCTAAAACTCAGAGAGGTTAATTTTGGATAGGACATCAGCAATCCAGGGCTTGACCCAAACCATCCAACGTTCGGCCATGGAGAGAGCCAGTGACATCACCTCTACGTCCTGCTGCGGTTTGTACCGTACCCCGGTGACATCACCTCTACATCCTGCCGCGGCTTGCACCGTACCCCAGTGACATCACCTCTACATCCTGCCGCGGCTTGCACCGTACCCCAGTGACATCACCTCTACATCCTGCCGCGGCTTGCACCGTACCCCAGTGACATCACCTCTACGACCTGTACCATATAATATTGTAATGTGTTACTTTATGTCAGGGATGGCCAGCCTGAGATTCTCCAGCTGTTGCATAACTACAACTCCCAGCATGACCAGACTGTCTACAGCTATCAGCCTACAGCAGAGAATGGTGGGGGTAGTAGTTTTACAACATCTGGAGAGCCGTAGGTTGGCCATGCCTGCTTTATAAGACCGCCACCTGCTGGACAGTGGTAGAAATCTGATAATAGACTGACAAAGTATAACCTGCTGATGCTGCTTGGTCTACAATCACACAACCAAGGTGATGCCATCTTTTATTTTGGGTTCTGCAGCAGGGTATCTGATGAGGCAGGTGAAGGGTACCTGCCCACGGTGTGGATTTGTGTGCAGAAAATCTACATGAAAAACTGCACATAATCCACATTGTGTACAATGACTGTAATACTGTGTGGCATCTGCCCTTGCTGCCATACACAGGCTGGATATCCTCCTGCGGCGGGGGTCCTACAGAGGCTGGATATCCTCCTGCGGCGGATGTCCTACAGAGGCTGGATATCCTCCTGCGGCGGATGTCCTACAGAGGCTGGATATCCTCCTGCGGCGGGGGTCCTACAGAGGCTGGATATCCTCCTGCGGCGGGGGTCCTACAGAGGCTGGATATCCTCCTGCGGCCGGGGTCCTACAGAGGCTGGATATCCTCCTGCGGCCGGGGTCCTACAGAGGCTGGATATCCTCCTGCGGCCGGGGTCCTACAGAGGCTGGATATCCTCCTGCGGCCGGGGTCCTACAGAGGCTGGATATCCTCCTGCGGCCGGGGTCCTACAGAGGCTGGATATCCTCCTGCGGCCGGGGTCCTACAGAGGCTGGATATCCTCCTGCGGCCGGGGTCCTACAGAGGCTGGATATCCTCCTGCGGCCGGGGTCCTACAGAGGCTGGATATCCTCCTGCGGCCGGGGTCCTACAGAGGCTGGATATCCTCCTGCGGCCGGGGTCCTACAGAGGCTGGATATCCTCCTGCGGCCGGGGTCCTACAGAGGCTGGATATCCTCCTGCGGCCGGGGTCCTACAGAGGCTGGATATCCTCCTGCGGCCGGGGTCCTACAGAGGCTGGATATCCTCCTGCGGCCGGGGTCCTACAGAGGCTGGATATCCTCCTGCGGCCGGGGTCCTACAGAGGCTGGATATCCTCCTGCGGCCGGGGTCCTACAGAGGCTGGATATCCTCCTGCGGCCGGGGTCCTACAGAGGCTGGATATCCTCCTGCGGCCGGGGTCCTACAGAGGCTGGATATCCTCCTGCGGCCGGGGTCCTACAGAGGCTGGATATCCTCCTGCGGCCGGGGTCCTACAGAGGCTGGATATCCTCCTGCGGCCGGGGTCCTACAGAGGCTGGATATCCTCCTGCGGCCGGGGTCCTACAGAGGCTGGATATCCTCCTGCGGCCGGGGTCCTACAGAGGCTGGATATCCTCCTGCGGCCGGGGTCCTACAGAGGCTGGATATCCTCTTGCGGTCATTCCAAGCTCATCAGAGTTCTCAGAACGCCTACTGCCATCATGCATAGTGTGGAGACACACAGGACCAGCACCTGGTGTCCTCATCAGCTACCATGCCCGTTCCCATCGGATATTCGCAGAGCAACCATTGACCAGGTCTGTGTGCTGCCTCCGGCGCCTGTACAGCCGCCACAGGACGATATCCGGCGCCTGTACAGCCGCCACAGGACGATATCCGGCGCCTGTACAGCCATCGCCATGCCAGAGGGGGAGCCTGTATCACAGCATGGGCAGGTGCCACCCAGTATTATGTAACCTCCAAATATACCCTGCTGCAAAATAACTGGGGCCCCACCTTATGTGATCAGTGACCAAGCACCACTAGCAGTTTATACTGTCAATCGCATTACGTTCTCCAGGTGTTCTCGTTCTCTCATTTTCTGCTAGATCTGGAATCACAGTTTTTACTCCCCAAATCTAGTGTGCTTCTGTAGCAGCTGCTTCTTCATGATCAGCCCTGCTCTGCAGTGTTATTCCATATGCAGTAATACGAGGCGCATTTCTTCACGCTCCTCACTTCCCTGGACAGGGGAAAAAAAGACAATTTATTCACATTTCATCTAAAAATATACTATATAGAGTGAAAATATAGAAGAGTCGCAGGATTGATGCGCGCGCCGCCCCCCCGCCCCCGAGGCCCTCCATGTGTAGTTCAGAACACGGCCGGTGTGGGGCTTAGTATCAAACACCTTTACAAGACCCAGATTTTCACTCACCTCCTGCTGGCCGCCCAGCGTGCTGATATCACCGGGCAGTAGATACCTGGCTCCAGCGAGTACCCATCCTCCACCGCTGTCCCTGGTACCAGTGGTCTCCCCCTGGTGGTGGCAGCAGGTAGGCGCAGTCACAGAGGAGACCCTGGGTGCTCTAGACTTCACAGGTGGAGTCTTGCAGTCTCTCCCTCTGTGCATAGACAGTCATCAGTTAGGGCTGTCCACACAGCTGAGAGTTGTTACAATGTATCAGTGCAGGTATAAAAATGGAGAGATTGGTGCCCCTGCTCGCAGAACATGGTCTGCACTAATACAATGAAACAAATGCACAGCTCTGCTAATACATTACAAGTTTCTAATCACTGGCAATAAGCCACGATCTTGATGAATAGAAGACTATGGCTGCATTCTTCTGGAAACAGCGCCACATCTGTCCA
Organism: Bufo gargarizans; assembly: GCF_014858855.1. Classification (NCBI taxonomy): domain Eukaryota; kingdom Metazoa; phylum Chordata; class Amphibia; order Anura; family Bufonidae; genus Bufo; species Bufo gargarizans. The sequence goes on from NW_025334337.1 coordinate 61,576, forward strand.
CAGGTCGTGTCTGGTATTACAGCTCAGCTTCAGTGAGCGGGTCTGTGCCGCAGTACCACACACAACCTGGCGCTGTTACTACTAAAAGCCGTGTTTTCCTTGCCCTTTGGCTTTGGGATAAGTATCTGACCGTTCTGCAGCCCCACCGAGCTGAATGCAGGGGCAATGCTCCTTTCAAGTGGTGGGAGCATGGGGCCCATGCTTAGGATCAGCAAGGGCCCCGACAGTCAGACCCGGATCCCCTCTCCTGTGGATACATCATCGGGTAAAGGGTAACTGTCTTTTTTTGTAATGTGACGAGGCAGTGATGGTGGATATTTTGGTCATCTACTTTATTTACTGAAATTTTATGTTTCTATTGAAGAGCATCTGTCAGCAGTTCTGTCACTGTTACATGAGCTGAAGGCATCTGTGTTGGTCCTGTCAAAGTGCAGCAGTTGCAGAGAGAGCTGAGCCTCTAGGTGTAATGGCGACACCCCCATTGCTCCTAGAGGCTCATTTGCATATATTAAAAGATCCCCTCTCTCAGCAACGCGGGCACATATGAACATGGGACCATCACAGCTGCCGAGCGCACATGTAACAGGCCAGCCGCTGTCATAGGTACAAAACTGAAAAACTGTCTCTGAAGTGGCCCATTATGTGCAGGAGCAGCGCTCCCCGCTGCTGCCCCCATGTACTACGCGCAGTTCCCTGCCGGCTGCCGTCTCTATGATGGTTAATAGACGACTATTGGGAGGGCAGGGAGATAACAGCTGCACTCTATATGGAGAGGTGTAATATACAGCCGTTATCTCCCTGCCCTCCCAATAGTCGGCTATTAACCATGCACAAAACGGGCCACTTCAGAGACCTCCTTCTAACAGAAACATACAATGTCAGTAATAAAGGTATATTCCAAAAATGGTGATCACCACTGCCCCTACACCCCCCACCCCAACAAGAAAGAAAGAAAGCCAGTTACCAGGCCGGGCATACACAAGGGGTAACAGTCCCCTCCCGGTCTCACATGGATTACTACTACATGGGGGGCCACCCCCGATCAGACGGAGGTGACCGGTCCTGACCCCCCCCCCCCCCCCCCCCGATCAGACGGAGGTGACCGGTCCTGACCACCACCCCAGAGAAGGAGGTGACCGGTCCTGACCACCACCCCAGAGAGGGAGGTGACCGGTCCTGACCACCCCCCCCCCCCCCGATCAGACGGAGGTGACCGGTCCTGACCACCCCCCCCCCGATCAGACGGAGGTGACCGGTCCTGACCACCACCCCAGAGAGGGAGGTGACCGGTCCTGACCACCCCCCCTCCCGATCAGACGGAGGTGACCGGTCCTGACCACCCCCCCCCCCGATCAGACGGAGGTGACCGGTCCTGACCACCACCCCAGAGAGGGAGGTGACCGGTCCTGACCACCCCCCCTCCCGATCAGACGGAGGTGACCGGTCCTGACCACCCCCCCCCCCCCCCATCAGACGGAGGTGACCGGTCCTGACCACCCCCCCCCCCCCCGATCAGACGGAGGTGACCGGTCCTGACCACCCCCCCCCCCCCCGATCAGACGGAGGTGACCGGTCCTGACAACCCCCCCCCCCCGATCAGACGGAGGTGACCGGTCTTGACCACCACCCCAGAGAGGGAGGTGACCGGTCCTGACCACCACCCCCCGATCAGACGGAGGTGACCGGTCCTGACCACCACCCCAGAGAGGGAGGTGACCGTTCCTGACCACCACCCCAGACGGAGGTGACCGGTCCTGACAACCACGCCCGATCAGACGGAGGTGACCGGTCCTGACCCACCACCCTCCACCACCCCAGAGAGGGAGGTGACCGTTCCTGACCACCACCCGAGACGGAGGTGACCGGTCCTGACAACCACCCCCGATCAGACGGAGGTGACCGGTCCTGACCCACCACCCTCCACCACCCCAGAGAGGGAGGTGACCGTTCCTGACCACCACCCCAGACGGAGGTGACCGGTCCTGACAACCACCCCCGATCAGACGGAGGTGACCGGTCCTGACCCACCACCCTCCACCACCCCAGAGAGGGAGGTGACCGGTCCTAACCACCACCCCCCGATCAGACAGAGGTGACCGGTCCTGACCACCACCCTCCACCACCCCAGAGAGGGAGGTGACCGTTCCTGACCACCACCCCAGACGGAGGTGACCGGTCCTGACCCCCACCCTCCCCCAGAGAGGGAGGTGACCGGTCCTGACCCCCACCCTCCCCCAGAGAGGGAGGTGACCGGTCCTGACCCCCACCCTCCCCCAGAGAGGGAGGTGACCAGTCCTGACCCCCACCCTCCACCCCCCCCCCCAGAGAGGGAGGTGACCAGTCCTGACCCCCACCCTCCACCCCCCCCCCCCAGAGAGGGAGGTGACCAGTCCTGACCCCCACCCTCCACCCCCCCCCCCAGAGAGGGAGGTGACCAGTCCTGACCCCCACCCTCCACCCCCCCCAGAGAGGGAGGTGACCAGTCCTGACCCCCACCCTCCACCCCCCCCAGAGAGGGAGGTGACCAGTCCTGACCCCCCCAGAGAGGGAGGTGACCAGTCCTGACCCCCACCCTCCACCACCCCAGAGGGGGGTGACCGGTTCTGACCACCACCCTCCACCCCGGAGCGGACAGACGGACGAGGCTCAGGCTTTAAACAGGTTTATTTCAGGTCAGTAACTATCAGATTTACAGGCAAATAATGGAAAAGGCAAAACCCAGTCCTGGGGATATGTACAGAATGTACAGAAGTTACACGGGGGTCCGATAACCGTGCGGCCGGGATCAGTGCGCAGGTTCTGCTCCACAATAACTTATCACCAATAACCTAGAACCAAAAGAAAATGTACAACACGTCCTACTGCCGAGGGGTGACAATCCCAGCGGGAGCAGGGCGCCCACATCGCACCCCGGGCACAAAGCCGGCCATAGACACAAGACCTGTATATCATCTGGCACAACCGGGGAGAGGGAGGAGGGGCATGGGGCAGGAGAGCGCAGTCGGGGGAGGGGGGCGCGTGGGGTAGGAGCGCACCGTCAGGATGGGGCGTGGGACAGCAGAGCGCCGTCAGGAGGGGGGCTTGGGCGGGAGAGCGCGGTCAAAATAGACTGGCGCAGAGACGAGTGCGATCTTTCATCTATGCGCCGGTTATGCGACTGACGACGGCTCCACACAGAACGCAAAATATACTGAAGAAGCCAAAATCATAACAGAGGATGAGGCCAACGACAGGCCAAGCACTATGATCGCATTGAGGCGCCTCGTGCCTCAGTGGTGAGGTATAAGCTGCAGGCACTTCTGTAGTTGTCCAGCGAGGACCTCCAGCAGCGAGGGACGGGGAGGTGCACATATTTACAGGGAATACAAAATCATCGGCCTTTTATAAAAGCCACAAGACGGCGGAAGGCACCGACGGGAGATTTAAAGAGACAGTACATGGTCTGATCACAGAGGTAAAGGGTGAATGGCCATGTGATGCCCTGCTGATCCAGGGCTCCAGCCACATGTTGCGATTACAGCTCTGGAGGAGACTAGAGCATATCTACTCTCTCGTACTCTAGCTGCCACCAGAGCTGCAGTTACATCAGACGGGTTCCTAACAGCCACCTGCTGCGCTGCCTCTCCCCCAATGCACTACAGCAGAGGATATCCTTGAAACTCAGGGGGGGGGGCAGCAGAACTGTGACTGCAGCTCTGGAGGCAACTAGAGCACAGGACCCGACTCCGGATCAGAGTCGTATCCATAGATGGCAACTGAGCGAGGATGGATAGCTGTGACCGCACGCCATGGAAGACTGAACACACAGGGGGAGGGGCTTATCTGGTGACCAGCCAGATCAGGCTCCTCCCCATCTCCCTTTATGGACCTATTTATAATCTGTCTCTGCCATGTTGGGGGTAGTAGTACACACAACAGCAGTGACTACTTCACACAATGCCCATCTCAAGTCGTCTCAGTGGTTAAGTAAATTCCAAGTGTGGGGGAGGGGCGGCCTATCTCTGCACCTCACAGATGACATCACCTCCTAGTAAGGCCCCATGCACGCGGCCATTGCACGTATTGCGGCCCGCAAAAAGCACTTCAATGGGTCCACACTACGGGGTGCTTCTGTGCATTGGAGACCGCAAATTTCCGAGCAACGGCCGTGTGCACGAGGCCTAAACAGGATAAGAAATGTATGGGAGTGGGATGCAGTACCGCACCGCACCAGCAGGGAGCACTGCAGGCCATCATCCAACCATCTGCAGCTCCTGGGGACTACAACTCCCAGCCGTGAGTAACCCACTTTGCCTCTGGTTACAAGGGGTGTGAACACTTATTCAAAGCCTTTCCCTTTGGATACAGCATTATAAGATGTGGACAAGGCACAAGACGAGGAATAAGTCTCCTCTAATATTATTGCTGCGACTGGAGGCTTCGCCCTAAACCGCGGCGCCGGGAGCGCTGCCACCAACATCATGTAGGAGGGACCAAACCCCCAATAGACTGAGAAGGCACGGCTGATGCCCCCCCTATTATAATACACCAGATCCTTACTCCCTATGGAGGGGCCACACTGCCATGTTACCCTGCCCCCCAGGGGCCACGCACCCCCCTCGCCGCCACATCCAGTATTATGTGCACAACCTCAGCGGCTCTGCAACTTTCTAACAGACTTCGGTGGTTCACACTGAGCCAGTTACAAGATCTGCTTGCTGTAAGTGAATGACAACATTTCTGTGCCACTCGCCGCTCCTGATGAGTCGCTGCTTCTTATGGACCGCCACCGCTCCCAATGAGTCGCCCACGGTCTATCCCAGGGATTTAATGGTCGAGTGCAAAATTAACAGCAGTTTAACCCTTTCAGGAAAAAGTAATATAAAAAATATAAAAAAAAACCCAGTGACAGAAGATCCTAATGACGTGACAGAGGGCCACAAGTTAAGGACCCCCAGGGGCCCGGAGACAAGTAGCTGAAGCGGCTGCAGTCAGTGGCTGAGGACACGCCCCGACACCCGCTCACCCGGTGAATTTTTTGGCACAATTATTATAAACCTCGATATCGAACCCCCCCCCCTGGAAAAAAAAAACAAAAAACGATTTATTCACATTTCATCTAAAAATATACTATATAGAGTGAAAATATAGAAGAGTCGCCGTGGCAACCCCACTTCATAGAAACCCCGCTATACAAGGGAGGAGCCCACAGTCCCTGCACCCCAAACCTGCTGTGAACCCCGACACCCAGGTACTTGGCACTGTGCACCCTCAGGGGACTAACATGGTGGCTCCAGTGGTATAATCTGCACGGCCTAATGACGGCCATTACTAGAGGACACGCCCCCCCCCCCAATCTATGCCATCAGAATCAGCGGTTATATATATCAGTTCCGCTTTTACCGGGCGATTGCTCCATCATGGCGACTTCTGGATGGAAACCTCTTCCCGACTCAGAGAAAATGACGTCAAAGTGCAAGGTTAGCGATTACATGGATATTATGGGGAGGAGGATGATGGGAGTCTTGCCCCTCCGGCCGTCACTGACCAGATGTTGCAATAGTATTACTCAGAAGGGGGAACATACTGTATCCACAAGTCCCAGCAAGGTCCCTGTAAGGGGGCGGAGTCCAGGCAGAGTCCCCGCTTCCTGGCGGCCCAGTCCTTGTTAATAGGTTAAAAGTAATACTATAATATAAAACTAGATACTCTGTGCCGAGGGGGATCCTCATCACCCCCAACATGGCGGATCCTCATCATCACCCCCCAACAATGGCTAAAACTTCAGGAAACTTAAAAACAGATGGTAAAAAAAAAAAAAAAATTGCGAAAAGTTGTAAAATACAAATTTGTGCTGGTTAGTTATAAACACGCAGATAAGGCAGGAGGCAAATCCAGGGCCAGGCTCCACTGCGGGGGGCGGCCGCGAGGGGCTCTGGTTGGCTGTCAGGACAATCCACAAGCACGCGGCCCCAGAGCTCGACGCTAAACCTCAAAGACATTTAAAAAAAAATAATTCAATAAAAACTGGAGAAATTCCTTAAAAAAAAAATAAAAACCAACAAGGAAAGCGGAGTCCTGTGATCACTGCAGCATCAGCTGCTTGAGGTTGTCGTGAAGAATTGTATCCTTCACGTCGCGGAAAACCAGGCGAATGTTCTCTGTGTTGATGGCGGTGGTGAAGTGGTGGTAGAGCGGCTTCTGCTGCTGGTCCCGACGCTTGTTACGGAAACAATCCACCAGGAACTTCTGGACGTCAGAGAGGCAGTGCGGGTCGCCCCCAAACTCCGGGAAGTAGTCCTTAATGCTGACCACCTTCACCTTCTCCTCCAGCAAGTCCGTCTTGTTCAGGAACAGGATGATGGAGACATTGCTGAACACCCGGTTGTTGACTATCGTCTCAAAGATGTTGAGGGACTCGGTCAGGCGGTTGGTCTGGCGGTCTTCCATCAGCACCTGATCGTACTCGCTGGACGACACCAAGAACAGGATGGAGGTGACGCTGTCGAAGCACTCGAACCATCGCTTCCGCTCTGACCGCTGGCCGCCCACGTCCACCATCTTGAAAGGAACGTTTTTTATTTCAAAGTCGTATTCGTGAATCCCCTTGGTGGGCCGACGAGCCAGGAGGATGTCCTGTTGAGACGGGAGGTAGTCCTGAGGGGAGAGAAGGGGAGTCAGGTGATCAACGGCTAACGCTGCTCGTCTGTCTGTACTGACAGGATCCGGCCAGCAGGTGGAGCTCTGACAACACAGGACACAACTTCAAGGCCTCGCTCTGTTTAACATCTACAGCTATAGCGACACTACAACTCTCAGCAAGCACACTTACTCAGCTGTTCTCGAAACTCCCATAGAAGGTAACAGAGCATGCTGGGAGTTGTAGTTTCACAACAGCTGGAGTGTCAGAGGTTGCTGCCCGCTAACCTGCAGATTCATGTAAAGAACACGTATGTAAACAGCAGCTACACATGTGGCGCTCCAGCTGAAGCACCATTACGTCTGCTGCAGCAAGCACAGGGTTAACGGAGGTTAATAGCGGCACATAGTGGGATCGGGCAGGGCCGGGTCACATGATCAGCTCCGCACTCACAAGAGGAGGAAATGAGAAGTGAAATACTACAAGAGGTGGGAGGGGCCACGGGGGCATTACATTGGGGGAAAAGGGGGGACCCCCCGGGGGCATTACGACTAAAGGGGAGATCAGAGGCCTATGGGGGACCGAGCAGGTACTCACCAGTTCTCCCAGCTTGTCTAGATTGTCCAGGAAATATTTCACTGACTCACCCTGAGAGAAATAGAAAACCAAAGTCAGGACATGAGCAAAACTAGACCCAGCACTGCTCCAGTCACATCCAGCGCAGCAGCGACCCAGCACTGCTCCAGTCACATCCAGCGCAGCAGCGACCCAGCACTGCTCCAGTCACATCCAGCGCAGCAGCGACCCAGCACTGCTCCAGTCACATCCAGCGCAGCAGCGACCCAGCACTGCTCCAGTCACATCCAGCGCAGCAGCGACCCAGCACTGCTCCAGTCACATCCAGCGCAGCAGCGACCCAGCACTGCTCCAGTCACATCCAGCGCAGCAGCGACCCAGCACTGCTCCAGTCACATCCAGCGCAGCAGCGACCCAGCACTGCTCCAGTCACATCCAGCGCAGCAGCGACCCAGCACTGCTCCAGTCACATCCAGCGCAGCAGCGACCCAGCACTGCTCCAGTCACATCCAGCGCAGCAGCGACCCAGCACTGCTCCAGTCACATCCAGCGCAGCAGCGACCCAGCACTGCTCCAGTCACATCCAGCGCAGCAGCGAACCCCCACCCAGAATGGGACACATCACCTTCATAACCGTGTCTAAGGATAAGAACGCACAACCTGGGAGCGCCGCAGTGATAAAGATGCAGCCTGGGACTTGTAGTACACTAGCTGGCTGGATACAGTGACTGAAAATCATCAGGGACCACATAAAAAGTGCCCCCAGAAGACGACAGCACCCCCCTCCCCCACACACAGTGTCCTCCCACAATCCCCCACGACAGCACCCCCACCCTCTATAGATCTGCCGGCATCTGCACCGTCAGCTTCGCCCAGCACTGTGCGTCCCACCACTCAGCCCCCCAGTAACCTGGAGAAGTCCTCGACTCCCTCCCTGCACCCAGCGCCATTCTCAGCACCCCAGTAACCTGGAGAAGTCCTCGACTCCCTCCCTGCACCCAGCGCCATTCTCAGCCCCCCCGTAACCTGGAGAAGTCCTCGACTCCCTCCCTGCACCCAGCGCCATTCTCAGCACCCCCGTAACCTGGAGAAGTCCTCGACTCCCTCCCTGCACCCAGCGCCATTCTCAGCACCCCAGTAACCTGGAGAAGTCCTCGACTCCCTCCCTGCACCCAGCGCCATTCTCAGCACCCCCGTAACCTGGAGAAGTCCTCGACTCCCTCCCTGCACCCAGCGCCATTCTCAGCACCCCCGTAACCTGGAGAAGTCCTCGACTCCCTCCCTGCACCCAGCGCCATTCTCAGCACCCCAGTAACCTGGAGAAGTCCTCGACTCCCTCCCTGCACCCAGCGCCATTCTCAGCACCCCAGTAACCTGGAGAAGTCCTCGACTCCCTCCCTGCACCCAGCGCCATTCTCAGCACCCCCGTAACCTGGAGAAGTCCTCGACTCCCTCCCTGCACCCAGCGCCATTCTCAGCACCCCCATAACCTGGAGAAGTCCTCGACTCCCTCCCTGCACCCAGCGCCATTCTCAGCACCCCCGTAACCTGGAGAAGTCCTCGACTCCCTCCCTGCACCCAGCGCCATTCTCAGCACCCCAGTAACCTGGAGAAGTCCTCGACTCCCTGCTCCCACCGCCATTCTCAGCACTCCCGTAACCTGGAGAAGTCCTCGACTCCCTGCTCCCACTGCCATTCTCAGCACTCCCGTAACCTGGAGAAGTCCTCGACTCCCTCCCTGCACCCAGCGCCATTCTCAGCACCCCCATAACCTGGAGAAGTCCTCGACTCCCTGCTCCCACCGCCATTCTCAGCACTCCCGTAACCTGGAGAAGTCCTCGACTCCCTGCTCCCACTGCCATTCTCAGCACTCCCGTAACCTGGAGAAGTCCTCGACTCCCTGCTCCCACCGCCATTCTCAGCATTCCCGTAACCTGGAGAAGTCCTCGACTCCCTCCCTGCACCCACCGCCATTCTCAGCACTCCCGTAACCTGGAGAAGGCCTCGACTCCCTCCCTGCACCCACCTCCATTCCCAGCACCCCCCGGTAACCCCCAACTCATTTTTTGGGTACCCGCACACACGAGGCGCTACAAACCATCGAGGTGACGGCTCCGCAGGCAGCACTAAGAACATGGCCGCTCAGCACTGCAAGAAGCTGATCACTGCTCACACAGTGGATGAAAACCCGTCCTAACAATGCAGCTGAGGGCTTGTTACAATGTGTCAGTGCAGGGATGGCTTTAGGCTTTTAGAGACGTTTTGACAGCTGCAGAACTATCTAAAATGAAACACTAACAAACCCTCTGCTGACAAAGGAGTCAAGACCAGAATTCACCTTCTTGATTTAACCTATTCATGTTGACAATTCCCTGACAGCAAGCAGATGTGCAGCTGAGAGTGCCAGAGGAGAGGGGAGATCAGCAGCTGCGAGACGCCCCCACAGCCTGTGCCAGCCAGAACAGAGCGGTCTGCATTCTGCTGAGTCTCAGTCATCAGACTCCAGTCACATCCAGAGCAGCGGCCACAATTCAGTGCATGGAGGGAGCAGAGGCTGCAATAAAGCTCTTCGGACACAAGACAAAGCATCATCGATCCGCAGCAGAATTGTGAACGCAGCTCTGGAAGTAAAGGACGCAATGTGAATGACGATGTGCGGATGGATCAGTGGCTGCGCTACTTACCAGCTGGAACTCGCGGCGCCGGTCGTAGGCGTGCTGAATGCCGCTGTCCGCCCACAGGGTCTTTATGGATGACAAGTGCAGGAGGAAGACTTGGGTGTCCACCATCCCCTGAGACACTATGACGGAGCGCGTGTCGAAGGCCATCATCACTTCTCCGTGCTTCTGATTGGACGGGTCTCCCCAGGGAATGTGCAGCTTCTCCCGAGCGTCCACCAGCACCCGGATACCTGCAAAAGAGAGGCGTCAAGAGGGCACAGACTGGCACGGCACCCTCCCCCGGGCACGGCACCCTCCCCCGGGCACGGCACCCTCCCCCGGGCACGGCACCCTCCCCCGGGCACCCTCCCCCGGGCACGGCACCCTCCCCCGGGCACCCTCCCCCGGGCACGGCACCCTCCCCCGGGCACAGACGGGCACGGCACCCTCCCCCGGGCACAGACGGGCACGGCACCCTCCCCGGGCACAGACGGGCACGGCACCCTCCCCGGGCACAGACGGGCACGGCACCCTCCCCCGGGCACAGACGGGCACGGCACCCTCCCCCGGGCACAGACGGGCACGGCACCCTCCCCCGGGCACAGACGGGCACGGCACCCTCCCCCGGGCAACGGCAGGCACCCTCCCCCGGGCACAGACGGGCACGGCACCCTCCCCCAGGACCAGGGGCACAGACTGGTATATAGCAGACAGCGGTGCTCTGGATACGTCATCTCAGCCACAAACACAGAGGCGAACGTCACCACAACCATACAGCCTACTGATAAACAGGCAATTTACAGCCGGAGGCATGAGGCTCAAGGAACCTCAGTCATCTGCCAGTACTGTATGCATTGTACAGACTGCTCTTTGTGGACTACAACTCCCAGCATGCACACAGCCTCCAGCTGACTGCGCACTCCAGGGTTTCTCGTCTATTTTTGCGCTCTGACCTCAGACAGGAAATCTTCACGGCCTGTAATCGGTATTTGATTGCTTTGTTCTTGTAAACACTCTCAGTCCTGATTAAAAGAGCGGAGGCGGCCTCGGACTTAACCCCTGCAGCCTGCTGTGGGCCCCGACTGGAAGCTAGGGGACACTGAAGACCAGATGCATCATGGGTACAAGTCAGCAACACTAGTCCGAATCTGGGGCCGCCCAAATCCAAGCACACCCTGTCAGGGGCTGGCTCGGAATGCTGGGAATTGTAGTTCTTCAGGAGATGGAGACCACTGAGCCATGATCACCTACAGGCAGTAAGTCTGTACCCATGAAGAACCATCGGCACATGAGCTGCGTGCACAAAACGGCAGAAGAAAATCCACATTACTTTTTTTATTTAGATGCTGCAGCAATGAATAGGAGGATTGTTTGCAAAACATGACACACCCCAGGGTCTCCTGCAGAGAACACCCCACCAGCAAAAAGACAAGGAGCTCGAGACAGGGGAGCGCCCCGAAAACATCCAGGGAAAAAACACATGAGACTGTGCAAGAAAGAGCAACTGTCACGGGAAGTACGGGGAAGGCAGGACAACCAAAGGGACCACAACAACAGACTAGGCCCCAAACCTAGGTAGAACTGCACAGGAACCTGAGACTGCTGAAACACTGCACCAAACCCTCAGCTTTGGGAACAGGGACAGACAACCGGCTCCTTCCAAACTGAAGGAACCAGTGTCTCCCCGAGGCCTAGTCAGGACAGACACACCAAGAAAAGGGAAAAGGACTTAGCTTGAGAAGCAACTGGAAGAGGAGAACCACCACACAAGCAGAGCACTCCTCAGAAGAGCTATCAGCCGCAGGGAAACAAGTGAGGCAGAACATATAGAGAGCCACCTGATGGAAACCGGTCAGCAACAATGGAGATCTGTCAGATCAACCCCAGAGTCTTCCGTCTATCTGAACTTCTAAGATCTCTCCCAGGGCCGGCGGTGACAGCAATACTCTGGAGCTTCAGAGCTGAAAGCCCCCTGCGGAATCAATGTCTGCACAGAGCATTCTGGGACACGCAGCTCTGGAGTATAACACAGGACAAGTAATGTATGTGTAAAGTGACTGCACCAGCAGAATAGTGAGTGCAGCTCTGGAGTATAATACAGGATGTAACTCAGGATCAGTACAGGATAAGTAATGTATGTACACAGTGACTGCGCCAGCAGAATAGTGAGTGCAGCTCTGGAGTATAATACAAGATGTAACTCAGGATCAGTACAGGATAAGTAATGTATGTACACAGTGACTCCACCAGCAGAATAGTGAGTGCAGCTCTGGAGTATAATACAGGATGTAACTCAGGATCAGTACAGGATAAGTAATGTATGTACACAGTGACTGCACCAGCAGAATAGCGAGTACAGCTCTGGAGTATAATACAGGATGTAACTCAGGATCAGTACAGGATAAGTAATGTATGTACACAGTGTCTGCAGCAGCAGCAGAATAGTGAGTGCAGCTCTGGAGTATAATACAGCATGTAACTCAGGATCAGTACAGGATAAGTAATGTATGTACACAGTGTCTGCACCAGCAGAATAGTGAGTGCAGCTCTGGGGTATAATACAGGAGAAGTAATGTATGTACACAGTGTCTGCACCAGCAGAATAGTGAGTGCAGCTCTGAGGGGAGGAGGAGGTGGTCATAGATCTAGAGCGCACCTTCACCATGTCACCCTAATCAGTTATCTCGGAGCCCATCCTCACAATGGCAGGGACGGGGTGAGACTTATTCTAGTGCTGCTGCTGATACATTCGGAAGACAAAACCTTTGCTGTGTGACTTGTTGCCGGCAGTACGTGAAGAGCAGAGAACAGGAAGTGGCAGCGCGCCAGGCCCGGCCTCCTGACTGCATGGCAGCTCCACTAGGAAGCATCAGTCACCCAGAATGACAACAGAAAGGACGATGATGTGACCTCCGACAACCAAACCTCAGGATCACCTAACCGAGGGCAAATCCATTACCTCAGACTGCATGCAAGGGCCGCAGAGACTGAACCAGCAGGTGGGGTAAAGGGATCAGGGCAAGGGCCGCAGAGACTGAACCAGCAGGTGGGGTAAAGGGATCAGGGCAAGGGCCGCAGAGACTGAACCAGCAGGTGGGGTAAAGGGATCAGGGCAAGGGCCGCAGAGACTGAACCAGCAGGTGGGGTAAAGGGATCAGGGCAAGGGCCGCAGAGACTGAACCAGCAGGTGGGGTAAAGGGATCAGGGCAAGGGCCGCAGAGACTGAACCAGCAGGTGGGGTAAAGGGATCAGGGCAAGGGCCGCAGAGACTGAACCAGCAGGTGGGGTAAAGGGATCAGGGCAAGGGCCGCAGAGACTGAACCAGCAGGTGGGGTAAAGGGATCAGGGCAAGGGCCGCAGAGACTGAACCAGCAGGTGGGGTAAAGGGATCAGGGCAAGGGCCGCAGAGACTGAACCAGCAGGTGGGGTAAAGGGATCAGGGCAAGGGCCGCAGAGACTGAACCAGCAGGTGGGGTAAAGGGATCAGGGCAAGGGCCGCAGAGACTGAACCAGCAGGTGGGGTAAAGGGATCAGGGCAAGGGCCGCAGAGACTGAACCAGCAGGTGGGGTAAAGGGATCAGGGCAAGGGCCGCAGAGACTGAACCAGCAGGTGGGGTAAAGGGATCAGGGCAAGGGCCGCAGAGACTGAACCAGCAGGTGGGGTAAAGGGATCAGGGCAAGGGCCGCAGAGACTGAACCAGCAGGTGGGGTAAAGGGATCAGGGCAAGGGCCGCAGAGACTGAACCAGCAGGTGGGGTAAAGGGATCAGGGCAAGGGCCGCAGAGACTGAACCAGCAGGTGGGGTAAAGGGATCAGGGCAAGGGCCGCAGAGACTGAACCAGCAGGTGGGGTAAAGGGATCAGGGCAAGGGCCGCAGAGACTGAACCAGCAGGTGGGGTAAAGGGATCAGGGCAAGGGCCGCAGAGACTGAACCAGCAGGTGGGGTAAAGGGATCAGGGCAAGGGCCGCAGAGACTGAACCAGCAGGTGGGGTAAAGGGATCAGGGCAAGGGCCGCAGAGACTGAACCAGCAGGTGGGGTAAAGGGATCAGGGCAAGGGCCGCAGAGACTGAACCAGCAGGTGGGGTAAAGGGATCAGGGCAAGGGCCGCAGAGACTGAACCAGCAGGTGGGGTAAAGGGATCAGGGCAAGGGCCGCAGAGACTGAACCAGCAGGTGGGGTAAAGGGATCAGGGCAAGGGCCGCAGAGACTGAACCAGCAGGTGGGGTAAAGGGATCAGGGCAAGGGCCGCAGAGACTGAACCAGCAGGTGGGGTAAAGGGATCAGGGCAAGGGCCGCAGAGACTGAACCAGCAGGTGGGGTAAAGGGATCAGGGCAAGGGCCGCAGAGACTGAACCAGCAGGTGGGGTAAAGGGATCAGGGCAAGGGCCGCAGAGACTGAACCAGCAGGTGGGGTAAAGGGATCAGGGCAAGGGCCGCAGAGACTGAACCAGCAGGTGGGGTAAAGGGATCAGGGCAAGGGCCGCAGAGACTGAACCAGCAGGTGGGGTAAAGGGATCAGGGCAAGGGCCGCAGAGACTGAACCAGCAGGTGGGGTAAAGGGATCAGGGCAAGGGCCGCAGAGACTGAACCAGCAGGTGGGGTAAAGGGATCAGGGCAAGGGCCGCAGAGACTGAACCAGCAGGTGGGGTAAAGGGATCAGGGCAAGGGCCGCAGAGACTGAACCAGCAGGTGGGGTAAAGGGATCAGGGCAAGGGCCGCAGAGACTGAACCAGCAGGTGGGGTAAAGGGATCAGGGCAAGGGCCGCAGAGACTGAACCAGCAGGTGGGGTAAAGGGATCAGGGCAAGGGCCGCAGAGACTGAACCAGCAGGTGGGGTAAAGGGATCAGGGCAAGGGCCGCAGAGACTGAACCAGCAGGTGGGGTAAAGGGATCAGGGCAAGGGCCGCAGAGACTGAACCAGCAGGTGGGGTAAAGGGATCAGGGCAAGGGCCGCAGAGACTGAACCAGCAGGTGGGGTAAAGGGATCAGGGCAAGGGCCGCAGAGACTGAACCAGCAGGTGGGGTAAGGATCAGGGCAAGGGCCGCAGAGACTGAACCAGCAGGTGGGGTAAAGGGATCAGGGCAAGGGCCGCAGAGACTGAACCAGCAGGTGGGGTAAAGGGATCAGGGCAAGGGCCGCAGAGACTGAACCAGCAGGTGGGGTAAAGGGATCAGGGCAAGGGCCGCAGAGACTGAACCAGCAGGTGGGGTAAAGGGATCAGGGCAAGGGCCGCAGAGACTGAACCAGCAGGTGGGGTAAAGGGATCAGGGCAAGGGCCGCAGAGACTGAACCAGCAGGTGGGTAAAGGGATCAGGGCAAGGGCCGCAGAGACTGAACCAGCAGGTGGGGTAAAGGGATCAGGGCAAGGGCCGCAGAGACTGAACCAGCAGGTGGGGTAAAGGGATCAGGGCAAGGGCCGCAGAGACTGAACCAGCAGGTGGGGTAAAGGGATCAGGGCAAGGGCCGCAGAGACTGAACCAGCAGGTGGGGTAAAGGGATCAGGGCAAGGGCCGCAGAGACTGAACCAGCAGGTGGGGTAAAGGGATCAGGGCAAGGGCCGCAGAGACTGAACCAGCAGGTGGGGTAAAGGGATCAGGGCAAGGGCCGCAGAGACTGAACCAGCAGGTGGGGTAAAGGGATCAGGGCAAGGGCCGCAGAGACTGAACCAGCAGGTGGGGTAAAGGGATCAGGGCAAGGGCCGCAGAGACTGAACCAGCAGGTGGGGTAAAGGGATCAGGGCAAGGGCCGCAGAGACTGAACCAGCAGGTGGGGTAAAGGGATCAGGGCAAGGGCCGCAGAGACTGAACCAGCAGGTGGGGTAAAGGGATCAGGGCAAGGGCCGCAGAGACTGAACCAGCAGGTGGGGTAAAGGGATCAGGGCAAGGGCCGCAGAGACTGAACCAGCAGGTGGGGTAAAGGGATCAGGGCAAGGGCCGCAGAGACTGAACCAGCAGGTGGGGTAAAGGGATCAGGGCAAGGGCCGCAGAGACTGAACCAGCAGGTGGGGTAAAGGGATCAGGGCAAGGGCCGCAGAGACTGAACCAGCAGGTGGGGTAAAGGGATCAGGGCAAGGGCCGCAGAGACGAACAGCAGGTGGGGTAAAGGGATCAGGGCAAGGGCCGCAGAGACTGAACCAGCAGGTGGGGTAAAGGGATCAGGGCAAGGGCCGCAGAGACTGAACCAGCAGGTGGGGTAAAGGGATCAGGGCAAGGGCCGCAGAGACTGAACCAGCAGGTGGGGTAAAGGGATCAGGGCAAGGGCCGCAGAGACTGAAACCAGCAGGTGGGGTAAAGGGATCAGGGCAAGGGCCGCAGAGACTGAACCAGCAGGTGGGGTAAAGGGATCAGGGCAAGGGCCGCAGAGACTGAACCAGCAGGTGGGGTAAAGGGATCAGGGCAAGGGCCGCAGAGACTGAACCAGCAGGTGGGGTAAAGGGATCAGGGCAAGGGCCGCAGAGACTGAACCAGCAGGTGGGGTAAAGGGATCAGGGCAAGGGCCGCAGAGACTGAACCAGCAGGTGGGGTAAAGGGATCAGGGCAAGGGCCGCAGAGACTGAACCAGCAGGTGGGGTAAAGGGATCAGGGCAAGGGCCGCAGAGACTGAACCAGCAGGTGGGGTAAAGGGATCAGGGACAAGGGCCGCAGAGACTGAACCAGCAGGTGGGGTAAAGGGATCAGGACAAGGGCCGCAGAGACTGAACCAGCAGGTGGGGTAAAGGGATCAGGACAAGGGCCGCAGAGACTGAACCAGCAGGTGGGGTAAAGGGATCAGGACAAGGGCCGCAGAGACTGAACCAGCAGGTGGGGTAAAGGGATCAGGACAAGGGCCGCAGAGACTGAACCAGCAGGTGGGGTAAAGGGATCAGGACAAGGGCCGCAGAGACTGAACCAGCAGGTGGGGGTAAAGGGATCAGGACAAGGGCCGCAGAGACTGAACCAGCAGGTGGGGTAAAGGGATCAGGACAAGGGCCGCAGAGACTGAACCAGCAGGTGGGGTAAAGGGATCAGGACAAGGGCCGCAGAGACTGAACCAGCAGGGGGTACAGGGATCAGGACAAGGGCCGCAGAGACTGAACCAGCAGGTGGGGTACAGGGATCAGGACAAGGGCCGCAGAGACTGAACCAGCAGGTGGGGTACAGGGATCAGGACAAGGGCCGCAGAGACTGAACCAGCAGGTGGGGTACAGGGATCAGGACAAGGGCCGCAGAGACTGAACCAGCAGGTGGGGTAAAGGGATCAGGACAAGGGCCGCAGAGACTGAACCAGCAGGTGGGGTAAAGGGATCAGGACAAGGGCCGCAGAGACTGAACCAGCAGGTGGGGTAAAGGGATCAGGACAAGGGCTGCAGAGACTGAACCAGCAGGTGGGGTACAGGGATCAGAACAAGGGCTGCAGAGATCCGCAGCAGCTGGCACCCCCATTATTCCCTGCACTATAGTTCCCAATAAAAAGCAGGAATCACTGAACAGCGCCAACAAGTGGTGGGCACAGAGCAGCAGGAAGCAGACTGTGGTTGGGGGAGGGGGGGGATCCTTGTGGCATCCAGAGATTGGCTGGGGGTGACTGGCCAGACTGCAACGACAACCAGAGAAACACAGCATCTGACCCCCAGAGCCGGGGAGGGTGTCAGAGCCGCCTCAGGCTATCCTCACCACGTCTGGAGAGGGTGGCCTGGCTCGCAGTCTCGTCCTGTTCCTGGATGGGGTTGAGGTCGGGGGTCTGTGCGGACGGTCAGGTTCTTCCAGACTCCCCCCCGATGTCTTTATGGAGCTTGTGCATCGGGCGCAGTCATGAAGGAGCAGAAAAGCTCCAGAGTCCAGTGGGGGCGTGCCCTCCACCCTCCGTCCCACGCCTGGTGCTTGGCGATGGGAGGCTGGCATGCAGAGGCTGATTCTAATGGCAGAGGAGGACTGGACTCTGCAGGTATGGAGTCCACAGGGGGGTCCATGCTCCTCAGCACTCGGGGACCCCGCTCTATGACGTGGTCTCCACCTCGTGGCTGCACTATTCTCCATAGGGTGTAAGTATACGTTACAGAGGTGGCGGTATTCTTTATACACAGCCCAGGGCCTGACACCACACCTATAACCCTGCACTAGTCGTGGCCAAAAGTTTTGAGAATTACATAAATATTGGAAATTGGAAAAGTTGCTGCTTAAGTTTTTATAATAGCAGTTTGCATCTACTCCAGAATGTTATGAAGAGGGATCAGATGAATTGCATCGTCCTTCTTTGCCATGAAAATTAACTTAATCCCCCAAAAACCCTTTCCACTGCATTTCATTGCTGTCATTAAAGGACCTGCTGAGATCATTTCAGTAATCGTCTTGGTAACTCGGGTGAGAATGTTGACGAGCACAAGGCTGGAGATCATTATGTCAGGCTGATTGGGGTAAAATGGCAGACTTGACCTGTTAAAAGGAGGGTGATGCTTGAATTCCTTGTTCTTCCATTGTTAACCATGGTGACCTGCAAAGAAACGCGCGCAGCCATCATTGCGTTGCATAAAAATGGCTTCACAGGCAAGGATATTGTGGCTACTAAGATTGCATCTCAATCTACAATTTATAGGATCACCAAGAACTTCAAGGAAAGAGGTTCAATTCTTGTTAGGCTACTTTCACACTAGCGTCAGGCGGATCCGCCTTAAAGGGATCCGTCTGAAGGATTTCACAGACGGTTACAAACGGTGATACTTTGAGCGGATCCGATTGAACGGATCCGCTCGTAAAATGGCTCCGTCTATTGCGTCTGCATCCGTTTAGGCATGCGCTCAGCGGATCCGTTTGCCTAATAAAGGTGCCTCCTAAGGCTACTTTCACACTTGCGCTTGATCGGATCCGTTCTGAACGGATCCGATCATATTAATGCAGACGGAGGCTCCGTTCAGTACGGATCCGTCTGCATTAATAACTTTTAAAAAATTCGCAAGTGCGCAAGTAGCCTGCGCGGATCCGTTCAGACTTTCAATGTAAAGTCAATGGGGGACGGATCCGCTTGAAGATTGAGCCATATGGTGACATCTTCAAGCGGATCCGTTCCCATTGACTTACATTGTAAGTTTGGACGGATCCGCACGCCTCCGCATGGCCAGGCGGACACCCGAACGCTGCAAGCAGCGTTCAGCTGTCCGCCTGTCCGTGCGGAGGCGAGCGGAGCGGAGGCTGAACGCCGCCAGACTGATGCAGTCTGAGCGGATCCGCATCCATTCAGACTGCATCAGGGCTGGACGGCTGCGTTCGGGTCCGCTCGTGAGCCCCTTCAAACGGAGCTCACGAGCGGACCGACGAACGCTAGTGTGAAAGTAGCCTTAAGAAGGCTTCAGGGCGTCCAAGAAAGTCCAGCAAGCGCCAGGATCGTCTCCTAAAGAGGATTCAGCTGCGGGATCGGAGTGCCACCAGTGCAGCGCTTGCTCAGGAATGGCAGCAGGCAGGTGTGAGCGCATCTGCACGCACAATGAGGCGAAGACTTTTGGAAGATGACCTGGTGTCTAGAATGGCAGCAAAGAAGCCACTTCTCTAAAAAAAAACATCAGGGACAGATTGATCTTCTGCAGAAAATATGGTGAATGGACGGCTGAGGACTGGGGCAAAGTCATGTCCTCCGGTGAAGCCTCTTTCCGATTGTTTGGAGCATCAGGAAAAAGGCTTGTCCGGAGAAGAAAAGGTGAGCGCTACCATCAGTCCTGTGTCATGCCAACAGTAAAGCATCCTGAGACCATTCATGTGTGGGGTTGCTTCTCGTCCAAGGGAGTGGGCTCACTCACAATTCTGCCCAAACACAGCCATGAATAAAGAATGGCACCAAAACACCCTCCAACAGCAACTCCTTCCAACAACAGTTTGGTGAAGAACAATGCATTTTCCAGCACGATGGAGCACCGTGCCATAAGGCAAAAGTGATAACTAAGTGGCTCGGGGACCAAAACGTTGACATTTTGCGTCCATGGCCTGGAAACTCCCCAGATCTTAACCCCATTGAGAACTTGTGGTCAATCCTCAAGAGGCGGGTGGACAAACAAAAACCCACTAATTCTGACAAACTCCAAGAAGTGATGATGAGAGAATGGGTTGCTATCAGTCAGGAATTGGCCAGAAGGTGATTGAGAGCATGCGCAGTCGGATTGCAGAGGCCCTGAAAAAGAAGGGCCAACACTGCAAATACTGACTCTGCAGAAATGTCATGTAATTGTCGATAAAAGCCTCGGAAACGTATGAAGTGCGTGGAATTATATTTCACTACATCACAGAAACAACTGAAACAAAGATCTAAAAGCAGTTTAGCAGCAAACTTTGTGAAAACTAATATTTGTGTCATTCTCAAAACTTTTGGCCACGACTGTACACGTACCAGCCTGACCACTACCACCCTCACTGTCCACCACAACCGGCTCAGGGGTATAGGGAAGCCCCTCCCAGAGTGCAGGGTCAGAGCGAAGCTCCGCCTCCAGTCTGGGGTCAGCTGATGAACATCTCTAGAGGTATGCGAGGGGCGAGCAGCCAGGCGTCATGTGACCCACTGTCAGTGTACAGTATACACAGGATTTACACTGACAGGCCACACCCCTCATTCTTAATGGGGCGGAGCAAACACCGCAAATTGCGTTAAGCCCAAAGCACCGCCGCCATTCTTCCACAGCAGATGAAGACATCCTCTGACAACCCCAGAGACGCTGGTTGTCACGGGGCATCCATTTTTCCTGACCTTCTTCCACCGTCGCCCCCCCTCTTACTCCTAACATTACTGAGGAGAACGACAGTTGATGGGCGGGGCTGCACACCAAGGGGCGGAGTTAAACCCCCCCCCCCCCATCCATGTATTATCTCTAATGAGACCCTCAAAACAAACAGAACAGACCCCCAGCAGGAGAAGCACCCCATAATATTACATACGGGGCGTAGACGGGCGGCCCAGCTGTCAGTCATATACAAGGGGGGGGGTCCAGCAGTCAGTCATATACAAGGGGGGGGGGGGGGGGTCCAGCAGTCAGTCATATACAAGGGGGGGGGGGGGGGGGTCCAGCAGTCAGTCATATACAAGGGGGGGGGGGGTCCAGCAGTCAGTCATATACAAGGGGGGGGGGGGGTCCAGCAGTCAGTCATATACAAGGGGGGGGGGGTCCAGCAGTCAGTCATATACAAGGGGGGGGGGTCCAGCAGTCAATCATATACAAGGGGGGGGGGTCCAGCAGTCAATCATATACAAGGGGGGGGGGTCCAGCAGTCAATCATATACAAGGGAGGGGGGGGGGTTCCAGCGGTCAGTCATATACAAGGGAGGGAGGGGGGGGGTCCAGCGGTCAGTCGTATACAAGGGAGGGAGGGGGGGGGGGTCCAGCAGTCAGTCGTATACAAGGGAGGGGGGGGGTCCAGCGGTCAGTCGTATACAAGGGAGGGGGGTCCAGCGGTCAGTCGTATACAAGGGAGGGGGGTCCAGCGGTCAGTCGTATACAAGGGAGGGGGGTCCAGCGGTCAGTCGTATACAAGGGAGGGGGGTCCAGCGGTCAGTCGTATACAAGGGAGGGGGGTCCAGCGGTCAGTCGTATACAAGGGAGGGGGGTCCAGCGGTCAGTCGTATACAAGGGAGGGGGGGGTCCAGCGGTCAGCCTTACATACAAGGGAGGGGGGGGGGGGGTCGCAGCGGTCAGCCTTACATACAAGGGAGGGGGGGGGGGTCGCAGCGGTCAGCCTTACATACAAGGGAGGGGGGGGGGGTCGCAGCGGTCAGCCTTACATACAAGGGAGGGGGGGGGGGGTCGCAGCGGTCAGCCTTACATACAAGGGAGGGGGGTTGCAGCGGTCAGCCTTACATACAAGGGGGGGGGGTTGCAGCGGTCAGCCTTACATACAAGGGGGGGGGGTTGCAGCGGTCAGCCTTACATACAAGGGGGGGGGGTTGCAGCGGTCAGCCTTACATACAAGGGGGGGGGGGGTTTCAGCGGTCAGCCTTACATACAAGGGGGGGGGGTTGCAGCGGTCAGCCTTACATACAAGGGAGGGGGGTTGCAGCGGTCAGCCTTACATACAAGGGGGGGGGGTTGCAGCGGTCAGCCTTACATACAAGGGGGGGGGGTTGCAGCGGTCAGCCTTACATACAAGGGGGGGGGGGTTGCAGCGGTCAGCCTTACATACAAGGGGGGGGGGTTGCAGCGGTCAGCCTTACATACAAGGGGGGGGGGGCGCAGCGGTCAGCCTTACATACAAGGGGGGGGCGCAGCGGTCAGCCTTACATACAAGGGGGGGGCGCAGCGGTCAGCCTTACATACAAGGGGGGGCGCAGCGGTCAGCCTTACATACAAGGGGGGGCAGCTGTCAGGCTGGCAGCCAGCTTTGGGGGGCAGCCCATCCCCTGACAGCAGGTAGGGGGCGCTCTCTTTGGAGGTGCAGGGCAGAGGGGCGGGGTCACCCCTCCCCCACCCGGGCCCCCCATCTCTCACCTTTGATGACGTTGCTGTAGATGGTGGCCCGGAACTCCTGCTTGGCCCTCACGTCGAAGTCCTGGCCGTGGATGATGCGCATCTGCTTCAGGAAGGTGGACTTTCCGCTCTCGCCGGCGCCCAGCAGCAGGATCTTCACCAGCCGCTTGACGTAGGTCTTCTCCCGGGAGATGCAGCGGTCGATCTCCTTGGACTTGCGCTGCTGCTCGGCCTCCCGGTTGTTCAGCACACAGTTGGGGAAACACACGGAGAGCACGGAGCGGGTCGGCAGGAAGTCCGCCATCTTACACACTACATGAACACCGAGCCCAGGGAGGAGGCCGGCGCGCCACCGCGTCACTACGTCACCGCGTCACTGTCTGCGTGCGCGAGCCCGCCGACAAAAGAGCGCCCTGCCCCGCCCGGGACTTGAGCTCGAGCAGCCGCGCATGCGTGCCCCGCCTACAACGCCTGTGTCAAGTGAGGCGCCATTGTACCGAAGCCCGAAAAATCTAGCGGTAAATGGAAATGACCACAACAGAATGGCGGCCTGAGAGGAGACAGTTTACAGTCTCCGGAGGATGAGATGGGTAGGGTAGCCTACAGTGTCTAAGACTCTATAGTAATTTACACAAGAGATGGGTGTGTGGCCCCAAAATATAGGGCCCCTCCTGCAGAAGCCCTATGTACCACCTCCTGTCAGTGAATGGATACTTCAGTCTTACTCATTCCCGCTCGCAGTTGAAGGATTTGTTACAGCTCCAGAATGACACATTGTAACAAATTGGCAGCAGTGGATAGAACTCGTCACCGGTGTGGTTTTCTATACTTCTCTTACATAGCAGAAGGAGCAGGGTCCTCCCGGCAGCACAGAGGATTTCAGGAGAGGAGTGTGCTGATCTTGTGGAGGTCACAGGCTGAGAGTTAGTGGAAGGAGCAGGGTCCTCCCAGCAGCACAGAGGATTTCAGGAGAGGAGTGTGCTGATCTTGTGGAGGTCTCAGGATGAGAGTTACATAGTGGAAGGAGCAGGGTCCTCCCAGCAGCACAGAGGATTTCAGGAGAGGAGTGTGCTGATCCTGTGGAGGTCTCAGGATGAGAGTTACATAGTGGAAGGAGCAGGGTCCTCCCAGCAGCACAGAGGATTTCAGGAGAGGAGTGTGCTGATCTTGTGGAGATCACAGGCTGAGAGTTACATAGAGGAAGGAGCAGGGTCCTCCCAGCAGCACAGAGGATTTCAGGAGAGGAGTGGGCTGATCTTGTGGAGGTCTCAGGATGAGAGTTACATAGTGGAAGGAGCAGGGTCCTCCCAGCAGCACAGAGGATTTCAGGAGAGGAGTGTGCTGATCTTGTGGAGGTCTCAGGATGAGAGTTACATAGTGGAAGGAGCAGGGTCCTCCCAGCAGCACAGAGGATTTCAGGAGAGGAGTGTGCTGATCCTGTGGAGGTCTCAGGATAAGAGTTACATAGCGGAAGGAGCAGGGTCCTCCCAGCAGCACAGAGGATTTCAGGAGAGGAGTGTGCTGATCTTGTGGAGGTCTCAGGATGAGAGTTACATAGTGGAAGGAGCAGGGTCCTCCCAGCAGCACAGAGGATTTCAGGAGAGGAGTGTGCTGATCTTGTGGAGGTCACAGGATGAAAGTTACATAGTGGAAGGAGCAGGGTCATCCCAGCAGCACAGAGGATTTCAGGAGAGGAGTGTGCTGATCCTGTGGAGGTCTCAGGATGAGAGTTACATAGTGGAAGGAGCAGGGTCCTCCCAGCAGCACAGAGGATTTCAGGAGAGGAGTGTGCTGATCCTGTGGAGGTCTCAGGATGAGAGTTACATAGTGGAAGGAGCAGGGTCCTCCCAGCAGCACAGAGGATTTCAGGAGAGGAGTGTGCTGATCCTGTGGAGGTCTCAGGCTGAGAGTTACATAGTGGAAGGAGCAGGGTCCTCCCAGCAGCACAGAGGATTTCAGGAGAGGAGTGTGCTGATCTTGTGGAGATCACAGGCTGAGAGTTACATAGAGGAAGGAGCAGGGTCCTCCCAGCAGCACAGAGGATTTCAGGAGAGGAGTGGGCTGATCTTGTAGAGGTCACAGGCTGAGAGTTGCATAGTGGAAGGAGCAGGGTCCTCCCAGCAGCACAGAGGATTTCAGGAGAGGAGTGCGCTGATCTTGTGGAGGTCACAGGATGAGAGTTACATAGTGGAAGGAGCAGGGTCCTCCCAGCAGCACAGAGGATTTCAGGAGAGGAGTGTGCTGATCTTGTGGAGGTCACAGGCTGAGAGTTACATAGTGGAAGGAGCAGGGTCCTCCCAGCAGCACAGAGGATTTCAGGAGAGGAGTGTGCTGATCTTGTGGAGGTCACAGACTGTTACATAGTGGAAGGAGCAGGGTCCTCCCAGCAGCACAGAGGATTTCAGGAGAGGAGTGTGCTGATCTTGTGGAGGTCACAGGATGAGAGTTACACAGTGGAAGGAGCAGGGTCCTCCCAGCAGCACAGAGGATTTCAGGAGAGGAGTGTGCTAATCTTGTGGAGGTCACAGGCTAAGAGTTAGTGGAAGGAGCAGGGTCCTCCCAGCAGCACAGAGGATTTCAGGACAGGAGTGGGCTGATCTTGTGGAGGTCACAGGCTGAGAGTTACATAGTGGAAGGAGCAGGGTCCTCCCGGCAGCACAGAGGATTTCAGGAGAGGAGTGTGCTGATCTTGTGGAGGTCACAGGCTGAGAGTTACATAGTGGAAGGAGCAGGGTCCTCCCAGCAGCACAGAGGATTTCAGGACAGGAGTGGGCTGATCTTGTGGAGGTCACAGGCTGAGAGTTACATAGTGGAAGGAGCAGGATCCTCCCAGCAGCACAGAGGATTTCAGGAGAGGAGTGGGCTGATCTTGTGGAGGTCACAGGCTGAGAGTTACATAGTGGAAGGAGCAGGGTCCTCCCAGCAGCACAGAGGATTTCAGGAGAGGAGTGGGCTGATCTAGCTAGGGATGCGGTCACATTTAGAGGAGTTAACCCCTTCCTGTACACTTCTATATACTGGGTCGGGGCTGATACATTTGTTCTCAGGGTTTAATATCCGTTCAACAAAAAAAAAAAAAGAAGAAAAACAAGAGGATGGCCGCTATGAGAGGATCGGGTGCAGTCTGTGCGCGGTGTGCGGCCTGGACTGTGATGCAGGAAATGGCGTCTGTCTTCCCCCAGCGTGACACAATGTGACGTGGGACGTGTGGAAGTGAAAACGCCATTGGGGTCGGCGTGGTTAACCATTCGGATGCTGGGAGTGATGAGAGATATAATAAGTAACAGAGAAGAGATTCTCCTGGTTCACCAACAGCATCTCGGGGTCCCAACCCTGTGCCAGTATATATCGCAGCATCATCCTCCATGTATACAGTATATACTGTGCTGTGAGATATCCTCCATGTGTGCTGTGAGATATCCTCCATGTATACTGTGTATATACTGTACTGTGAAATATCCTCCATGTATACAGTATATACTGTGCTTTGAGATATCCTCCATGTATATAGTATTTACTGTGCTGTGAGATATCCTCCATGTATACAGTATATACTGTGCTGTGAGATATCCTCCATGTATACAGTATATACTTTGGGATATCCCCCATGTATGCAGTGTATACTGTGCTGTGAGATATCCTCCATGTATACAGTATATACTGTACTGTGAGATATCCTCTATGTGTACTGTGAGATATCCTCCATGTATACTGTGAGATATCCTCCATGTATACAGTGTATATACTGTGCTGTGAGATATCCTCCATGTATACAGTGTATATACTGTGCTGTGAGATATCCTCCATGTATACTGTGTATATACTGTACTGTGAAATATCCTCCATGTATACAGTATATACTGTGCTTTGAGATATCCTCCATGTATATAGTATTTACTGTGCTGTGAGATATCCTCCATGTATATAGTATTTACTGTGCTGTGAGATATCCTCCATGTATATAGTATTTACTGTGCTGTGAGATATCCTCCATGTATACTGTGAGATATCCTCCATGTATACAGTATATACTGTGCTGTGAGATATCCTCTATGTGTACTGTGAGATATCCTCCATGTATACTGTGTATATACTGTACTGTGAGATATCCTCCATGTATACTGTGTATATACTGTACTGTGAGATATCCTCCATGTATACTGTGTATATACTGTACTGTGAGATATCCTCCATGTATACAGTATATACTGTGCTGTGAGATATCCTCCATGTATACAGTATATACTGTGCTGTGAGATATCCTCTATGTGTACTGTGAGATATCCTCCATGTATACTGTGTATATACTGTACTGTGAGATATCCTCCATGTATACAGTATATACTGTGCTTTGAGATATCCTCCATGTATATAGTATTTACTGTGCTGTGAGATATCCTCCATGTATACTGTGAGATATCCTCCATGTATACAGTATATACTGTGCTGTGAGATATCCTCCATGTATACTGTGTATATACTGTACTGTGAGATATCCTCCATGTATACAGTATATACTGTGCTGTGAGATATCCTCTATGTGTACTGTGAGATATCCTCCATGTATACTGTGTATATACTGTACTGTGAGATATCCTCCATGTATACAGTATATACTGTGCTGTGAGATATCCTCCATGTATACAGTATATACTTTGGGATATCCCCCATGTATGCAGTGTATACTGTGCTGTGAGATATCCTCCATGTATACAGTATATACTGTACTGTGAGATATCCTCTATGTGTACTGTGAGATATCCTCCATGTATACTGTGAGATATCCTCCATGTATACAGTGTATATACTGTGCTGTGAGATATCCTCCATGTATACAGTATATACTGTACTGTGAAATATCCTCCATGTATACAGTATATACTGTGCTGTGAGATATCCTCCATGTATACAGTATATACTGTGCTGTGAGATATCCTCCATGTATACAGTATATACTGTGCTGTGAGATATCCTCCATGTATACAGTATATACTGTGCTGTGAGATATCCTCCATGTATACAGTATATACTGTGCTGTGAGATATCCTCCATGTATATAGTATATACTGTGCTGTGAGATATCCTCCATGTATACAGTATATACTGTGCTGTGAGATATCCTCCATGTATACAGTATATACTGTGCTGTGAGATATCCTCCATGTATACAGTATATACTGTGCTGTGAGATATCCTCCATGTATACAGTATATACTGTGCTGTGCTGTGAGATATCCTCCATGTATACAGTATATACTGTGCTGTGAGATATCCTCCATGTATACAGTATATACTGTGCTGTGAGATATCCTCCATGTGTACAGTATATACTGTGCTGTGAGATATCCTCCATGTGTACAGTATATACTGTGCTGTGAGATATCCTCCATGTATACAGTATATACTGTGCTGTGAGATATCCTCCATGTATACAGTGTATACTTTGAGATATCCTCCATGTATACAGTATATACTGTGCTGTGAGATATCCTCCATGTATACAGTATATACTGTGCTGTGAGATATCCTCCATGTATATAGTATATACTGTGCTGTGAGATATCCTCCATGTATACAGTATATACTGTGCTGTGAGATATCCTCCATGTATACAGTATATACTGTGCTGTGAGATATCCTCCATGTATAAGTATATACTGTGCTGTGAGATATCCTCCATGTATATAGTATATACTGTGCTGTGAGATATCCTCCATGTATATAGTATATA
Source organism: Bufo gargarizans (assembly GCF_014858855.1). NCBI lineage: Eukaryota > Metazoa > Chordata > Amphibia > Anura > Bufonidae > Bufo > Bufo gargarizans. The sequence continues at coordinate 89,580 of NW_025334337.1, forward strand.
CTGTGCTGTGAGATATCCTCCATGTATATAGTATATACTGTGCTGTGAGATATCCTCCATGTATATAGTATATACTGTGCTGTGAGATATCCTCCATGTATATAGTATATATACTGTGCTGTGAGATATCCTCCATGTATACAGTATATACTGTGCTGTGAGATATCCTCCATGTATACAGTATATACTGTGCTGTGAGATATCCTCCATGTATACAGTATATACTGTGCTGTGAGATATCCTCCATGTATACAGTATATACTGTGCTGTGAGATATCCTCCATGTATACAGTATATACTGTGCTGTGAGATATCCTCCATGTATACAGTATATACTGTGCTGTGAGATATCCTCCATGTATACAGTATATACTGTGCTGTGAGATATCCTCCATGTATATAGTATATACTGTGCTGTGAGATATCCTCCATGTATACAGTATATACTGTGCTGTGAGATATCCTCCATGTATACAGTATATACTGTGCTGTGAGATATCCTCCATGTATACAGTATATACTGTGCTGTGAGATATCCTCCATGTATACAGTATATACTGTGCTGTGAGATATCCTCCATGTATACAGTATATACTGTGCTGTGAGATATCCTCCATGTATACAGTATATACTGTGCTGTGAGATATCCTCCATGTATACAGTATATACTGTGCTGTGAGATATCCTCCATGTATACAGTATATACTGTGCTGTGAGATATCCTCCATGTATACAGTATATACTGTGCTGTGAGATATCCTCCATGTATATAGTATATACTGTGCTGTGAGATATCCTCCATGTATACTGTGCTGTGAGATATCCTCCATGTATACAGTATATACTGTGCTGTGAGATATCCTCCATGTATACAGTATATACTGTGCTGTGAGATATCCTCCATGTGTACAGTATATACTGTGCTGTGAGATATCCTCCATGTATACAGTATATATACTGTGCTGTAAGATATCCTCCATGTATACAGTATATACTGTGCTGTGAGATATCCTCCATGTATACAGTATATACTGTGCTGTGAGATATCCTCCATGTATACAGTATATACTGTGCTGTGAGATATCCTCCATGTATACAGTATATACTGTGCTGTGAGATATCCTCCATGTATACAGTATATACTGTGCTGTGAGATATCCTCCATGTATACAGTATATACTGTGCTGTGAGATATCCTCCATGTATACAGTATATACTGTGCTGTGAGATATCCTCCATGTATACAGTATATACTGTGCTGTGAGATATCCTCCATGTATACAGTATATACTGTGCTGTGAGATATCCTCCATGTATACAGTATATACTGTGCTGTGAGATATCCTCCATGTATATAGTATATACTGTGCTGTGAGATATCCTCCATGTATACAGTATATACTGTGCTGTGAGATATCCTCCATGTATACAGTATATACTGTGCTGTGAGATATCCTCCATGTATACAGTATATACTGTGCTGTGAGATATCCTCCATGTGTACAGTATATACTGTGCTGTGAGATATCCTCCATGTATACAGTATATACTGTGCTGTAAGATATCCTCCATGTATACAGTATATACTGTGCTGTGAGATATCCTCCATGTATACAGTATATACTGTGCTGTGAGATATCCTCCATGTATACAGTATATACTGTGCTGTGAGATATCCTCCATGTATACAGTATATACTGTGCTGTGAGATATCCTCCATGTATACAGTATATACTGTGCTGTGAGATATCCTCCATGTATACAGTATATACTGTGCTGTGAGATATCCTCCATGTATACAGTATATACTGTGCTGTGAGATATCCTCCATGTATACAGTATATACTGTGCTGTGAGATATCCTCCATGTATACAGTATATACTGTGCTGTGAGATATCCTCCATGTGTACAGTATATACTGTGCTGTGAGATATCCTCCATGTATACAGTATATACTGTGCTGTGAGATATCCTCCATGTATACAGTATATACTGTGCTGTGAGATATCCTCCATGTATACAGTATATACTGTGCTGTGAGATATCCTCCATGTATACAGTATATACTGTGCTGTGAGATATCCTCCATGTATATAGTATATACTGTGCTGTGAGATATCCTCCATGTATACAGTATATACTGTGCTGTGAGATATCCTCCATGTATACAGTATATACTGTGCTGTGAGATATCCTCCATGTATACAGTATATACTGTGCTGTGAGATATCCTCCATGTGTACAGTATATACTGTGCTGTGAGATATCCTCCATGTATACAGTATATATACTGTGCTGTAAGATATCCTCCATGTATACAGTATATACTGTGCTGTGAGATATCCTCCATGTATACAGTATATACTGTGCTGTGAGATATCCTCCATGTATACAGTATATACTGTGCTGTGAGATATCCTCCATGTATACAGTATATACTGTGCTGTGAGATATCCTCCATGTATACAGTATATACTGTGCTGTGAGATATCCTCCATGTATACAGTATATACTGTGCTGTGAGATATCCTCCATGTATACAGTATATACTGTGCTGTGAGATATCCTCCATGTATACAGTATATACTGTGCTGTGAGATATCCTCCATGTATACAGTATATACTGTGCTGTGAGATATCCTCCATGTATACAGTATATACTGTGCTGTGAGATATCCTCCATGTATACAGTATATACTGTGCTGTGAGATATCCTCCATGTATATAGTATATACTGTGCTGTGAGATATCCTCCATGTATACAGTATATACTGTGCTGTGAGATATCCTCCATGTATACAGTATATACTGTGCTGTGAGATATCCTCCATGTATACAGTATATACTGTGCTGTGAGATATCCTCCATGTGTACAGTATATACTGTGCTGTGAGATATCCTCCATGTATACAGTATATATACTGTGCTGTAAGATATCCTCCATGTATACAGTATATACTGTGCTGTGAGATATCCTCCATGTATACAGTATATACTGTGCTGTGAGATATCCTCCATGTATACAGTATATACTGTGCTGTGAGATATCCTCCATGTATACAGTATATACTGTGCTGTGAGATATCCTCCATGTATACAGTATATACTGTGCTGTGAGATATCCTCCATGTATACAGTATATACTGTGCTGTGAGATATCCTCCATGTATACAGTATATACTGTGCTGTGAGATATCCTCCATGTATACAGTATATACTGTGCTGTGAGATATCCTCCATGTATACAGTATATACTTTGAGATATCCTCTATGTGTTACTTATTATTTTCAGGATTTCTGCTTGCTGTCTATGAATTCCAACCTGTGAGTTTCCAACCGAAGACCGAACACCTTTCTTTGTCACACAGCTGAAGGTTTGTTACAATGTGTGCATCATCTGCATTACCCGGGGCCCTAAGGTGGTGCAGTTTCCTGTCCCTGATACATTGCAGCTGCGGTCAGTACAGGGCGGTATGCTGCATCTTGATGGCTTATTGTCTACATTGAGCTGCCATGTAGGGTCACACGTCCTCCGAGATCCATGTCTGAACAGGTACAAACCCGTCTCTGCCCGACCATACCTAAACAGCGGATTCCAGTGCCCGGGGCCCCCAGCAAGCTGCTGTTACCTGGAACATAAAGACACAGGTCTGGTCAGTGCAGAACTGGGGTACCGGGGCCCCTATGGAGGATTCTGGGGCCCCTCCATCTCATCATCAGGTTATTACAGGCCCAAGTGACAAGAGGTCGGCTCAAAACTCTCCCCCTAATGGGCCTTTCTTCTGTTGGATCTTTGGGGCCCCTTATTGTGGTTGGGCCCCTGGGGTTTCCCCTCCTCCTGTGGACCTATCCAGCCCTGGACCCGGGTCTCCAAGACATCTACTGCTCTCGGATAAATGCAGAACACAACTCTGCCTGCAGAATACATCTCATCTGACTGCATGACTAGTGCTCCAGTCACCTCCAGAGCTGCAGTCAGTGTCCTGCTGTTACTTCGCATCTCGTGCTCCAGTCACCTCCAGAGCTTCAGTCAGTGTCCTGCTGTTACTTCACATCTCTTGCTCCAGTCACCTCCAGAGCTGCAGTCAGTGTCCTGCTGTTACTTCGCATCTCGTGCTCCAGTCACCTCCAGAGCTGCAGTCAGTGTCCTGCTGTTACTTCACATCTCGTGCTCCAGTCACCTCCAGAGCTGCAGTCAGTGTCCTGTTGTTACTTTGCATCTCGTGCTCCAGTCACCTCGAGAGCTGCAGTCAGTGTCCTGCTGTTACTACACATCTCATGCTCCAGTCACCTCCAGAGCTTCAGTCAGTGTCCTGCTGTTACTTCGCATCTCGTGCTCCAGTCACCTCCAGAGCTTCAGTCAGTGTCCTGCTGTTACTTCACATCTCTTGCTCCAGTCACCTCCAGAGCTGCAGTCAGTGTCCTGCTGTTACTTCGCATCTCGTGCTCCAGTCACCTCCAGAGCTGCAGTCAGTTTCCTGCTGTTACTTCACATCTCATGCTCCAGTCACCTCCAGAGCTGCAGTCAGTTTCCTGCTGTTACTTCACATCTCATGCTCCAGTCACCTCCAGAGCTGCAGTCAGTGTCCTGCTGTTACTTCACATCTCGTGCTCCAGTCACCTTCAGAGCTGCAGTCAGTGTTCTGCTGTTACTTCACATCTCGTGCTCCAGTTACCTCCAGAGCTGCAGTCAGTGTCCTGCTGTTACTTCACATCTCGTGCTCTAGTCACCTCCAGAGCTGCAGTCAGTGTCCTGCTGTTAGTTCACATCTCGTGCTCCAGTCACCTCCAGAGCTGCAGTCAGTGTCCTGCTGTTACTTCACATCTCATGCTCCAGTCACCTCCAGAGCTGCAGTCAGTGTCCTGCTGTTACTTCACATCTCGTGCTCCAGTCACCTCCAGAGCTGCAGTCCTCCTTACATCATGTCTTATCCTCCAGTAACATCCAGAGCTGCAGTGACCATTCTTCTCTTACACTGTGTTATCCTCCAGTCACATCCAGAGCTGCAGTCAACATTCTTCTCTCACATTGGGGACAGAGTAATGCCAATGTGTCTGTAAAGTACTGTGGAATATGTCAGCGCTGTATGTGAGTATAATACAATGTATGTACATTATGTGTATTTCACCAGTCACAGCCAGAGCTGCGGTCTGCTGTTACCTTTGGTCTGATACTAGCTTTGCTGTCTGTAGCTCAGGCCAAGAGCTAGAATAATGACTTCAGCTCTGGACGTGATTAGAGTGTAAGACAACATGTAACTGCAGAATAGAGACTGCAGCTCTGGACATGACTGGAGTGTAAGAAAAGATGTAGCTGCAGAATACTGTATACAGCTCTGGATGTGACTGCAGCATAGTGTCCACAGCTGTGAATGTGACTGGAGTACATGACATGATTTTACTGCAGAATAGTGTTTGCAGCTCTGGATGTGAGCGGAGTATATGACAAGATGTAGCAGAAGAATAGTGTCTGCAACTCTGGATGTAAGTGGAGTGTAACCCTGGGTTCACAGCTGAGTGTTCTGAAAGGACCGGCGTTTGCAATCGCGCATACAGAGACAAGCGAACGCCCATTGTCGCGCGTTCCCGAAAGTCTATGTACAGGAACGCGCGACAAGACGCCCCAAAGAAGCTCAAGAACTTTTTTGAGCATGGGGCGTTTTTCAGCGCGTTCAAACGCGCTGTAAAACGCTCAAGTGTGAACCAGGGCCATAGGGAAGCATTGGTTTTCATGTGTTGAGCGTTTTACAGCGCGTTTGAACGCGCTGTAAAGCGCTCAGGTGTGAACCCAGCGTAAGGCAAGATGTAACAGAAGAAGAGTGTCTGCAGCTCTGGATGTGAGTGGAGTATAAGACAAGATGTAACAGAAGAATAGTGTCTGCAGCTCTGGATATGAGCGAAGTATAAGACAAGATGTAACAGAAGAATAGTGTCTGCAGCTCTGGATGTGAGCAGGGTGTAAGACAAGATGTAACAGAAGAATAGTGTCTGCAGCTCTGGATGTGAGCAGGGTGTAAGACAAGATGTAACAGAAGAATATTGTCTGCAGCTCTGGATGTGAGCGGAGTATAAGACAAGATGTAACAGAAGAATAGTGTCTGCAGCTCTGGATGTGAGCGGAGTATAAGACAAGATGTAACAGAAGAATATTGCCTGCAGCTCTGGATGTGAGTGGAGTGTAAGACAAGATGTAACAGAAGAATAGTGTCTGCAGCTCTGGATGTGAGCGGAGTATAAGACAAGATGTAACAGAAGAATAATGCTTGCAGCTCTGGGTGTGAGCGGAGTATAAGACAAGATGTAACAGAAGAATATTGCCTGCAGCTCTGGATGTGAGCGGAGTAGGGGTCAGCTGGTGTGGAGGGCTGTGATGGGTGGTGTCTGGTTGGTGTTGGGAGTCATGTGACGATCAGACGGGGGCGCTGAGGAGCCTCACTGCTTAATTATAGACACACGATGAGATCACAGTGAAATCCCCTGTCACAAGGGAAATGTCGGGTGTGAACTACAGGCGGGCGGCTCGCCCCACTTCCTTTTTTGACAGACACGGAACTAAGTGGCAAAACTGTAAGACAAATGGCATATGAATCCCCCGAGCGGTGGACAGGACTACTGGGGGTGTAGGCTTTCCTGGGGCCCTGCTGCCCTGGTACCTCAGGGCCCATATGAGCTTCTGCTATCTGAAAGGATTGCTGCACAGTAATAAGATGGACATTATATGTATACCACCTGACTCCTCCCTCACTGGGTATCTGTGGGGGTCTAGGGTGATGAGGGGTATCAGTATTCTCTGTGGGGGTCTAGGGTGATGAGGGGGTCTTGGTATTCTCTGTGGGGGTCTAGGGTGATGAGGGACATTGGTATTCTCTGTGGGGGTCTAGGGTGATGAGAGGGTATCGGTATTCTCTCTGGGGGTCTAGTGTGATGAGGGGGTATTGGTATTCTCTCTGGGGGTCTAGGGTGATGAGGGGGTATCGGTATTCTCTCTGGGGGTCTAGTGTGATGAGGGGGTATTGGTATTCTCTCTGGGGGTCTAGGGTGATGAGGGGTATCAGTATTCTCTGTGGGGGTCTAGTGTGATGAGGGGTATCGGTATTCTCTCTGGGGGTCTAGTGTGATGAGGGGGTATCAGTAATCTCTGTGGGGGTCTAGTGTGATGAGGGGTATCAGTATTCTCTGTGGGGGTCTAGTGTGATGAGGGGTATCGGTATTCTCTCTGGGGGTCTAGGGTGATGAGGGGGTATCAGTATTCTCTGTGGGGGTCTAGTGTGATGAGGGGTATCGGTATTCTCTCTGGGGGTCTAGTGTGATGAGGGGGTATCGGTATTCTCTCTGGGGGTCTAGGGTGATGAGGGGTATCAGTATTCTCTGTGGGGGTCTAGTGTGATGAGGGGTATCGGTATTCTCTCTGGGGGTCTAGTGTGATGAGGGGGTATCGGTATTCTCTCTGGGGGTCTAGTGTGATGAGGGACATTGGTATTCTCTCTGGGGGTCTAGGGTGATGAGGGGGTATCAGTATTCTCTCTGGGGGTCTAGTGTGATGAGGGGTATCGGTATTCTCTCTGGGGGTCTAGTGTGATGAGGGGGTATCGGAATTCTCTCTGGGGGTCTAGGGTGATGAGGGGTATCAGTATTCTCTGTGGGGGTCTAGTGTGATGAGGGGTATCGGTATTCTCTCTGGGGGTCTAGTGTGATGAGGGGGTATCGGTATTCTCTCTGGGGGTCTAGTGTGATGAGGGGTATCAGTATTCTCTGTGGGGGTCTAGGGTGATGAGAGGGTATCGGTATTCTCTGTGGGGGTCTAGGGTGATGAGAGGGTATCGGTATTCTCTCTGGGGGTCTAGTGTGATGAGGGACATTGGTATTCTCTCTGGGGGTCTAGGGTGATGAGGGGGTATCGGTATTCTCTCTGGGGGTCTAGGGTGATGAGGGGGTATCAGTATTCTCTGTGGGGGTCTAGTGTGATGAGAGGGTATCAGTAATCTCTGTGGGGGTCTAGTGTGATGAGGGGTATCGGTATTCTCTCTGGGGGTCTAGTGTGATGAGGGGGTATCGGAATTCTCTCTGGGGGTCTAGGGTGATGAGGGGTATCAGTATTCTCTGTGGGGGTCTAGTGTGATGAGGGGTATCGGTATTCTCTCTGGGGGTCTAGTGTGATGAGGGGGTATCGGTATTCTCTCTGGGGGTCTAGTGTGATGAGGGACATTGGTATTCTCTCTGGGGGTCTAGGGTGATGAGGGGTATCGGTATTCTCTCTGGGGGTCTAGTGTGATGAGGGGGTATCGGTATTCTCTCTGGGGGTCTAGGGTGATGAGGGGTATCAGTATTCTCTCTGGGGGTCTAGTGTGATGAGGGGTATCGGTATTCTCTCTGGGGGTCTAGTGTGATGAGGGGGTATCGGTATTCTCTCTGGGGGTCTAGGGTGATGAGGGGTATCAGTATTCTCTCTGGGGGTCTAGTGTGATGAGAGGGTATCAGTATTCTCTCTGGGGGTCTAGGGTGATGAGGGGTATCAGTATTCTCTGTGGGGGTCTAGGGTGATGAGGGGGTATTGGTATTCTCTCTGGGGGTCTTGGGTGATGAGGGGGTCTTGGTATTCTCTGTGGGGGGGGTCTAGTGTGATGAGGGGGTATTGGTATTCTCTCTGGGGGTCTAGGGTGATGAGGGGTATCGGTATTCTCTCTGGGGGTCTAGGGTGATGAGGGGGTATGGTATTCTCTCTGGGGGTCTAGGGTGATGAGGGGTATCGGTATTCTCTCTGGGGGTCTAGGGTGATGAGGGGTATCAGTATTCTCTCTGGGGGTCAAGTGTGATGAGGGGTATCGGTATTCTCTCTGGGGGTCTAGTGTGATGAGGGGGTATTGGTATTTTCTGTGGTGGGAGGTCTTCGGTGATGAGGGGGTATCGGTATTCTCTGGGAGGGTCTAGGGTATCGGATTTCTCTCTGGGGTCTAGGGTGATGAGGGGTATCAGTATTCTCTGTGGGGGTCTAGGGTGATGAGGGGGTATTGGTATTTTCTGTGGTGGGAGGTCTTCGGTGATGAGGGGGTATCGGTATTCTCTGGGAGGGTCTAGGGTATCGGATTTCTCTCTGGGGGTCTAGGGTGATGAGGGGTATCAGTATTCTCTGTGGGGGTCTAGTGTGATGAGGGGTATCGGTATTCTCTCTGGGGGTCTAGTGTGATGAGGGGGTATCGGTATTCTCTCTGGGGGTCTAGGGTGATGAGGGGGTATCGGTATTCTCTCTGGGGGTCTAGGGTGATGAGGGGTATCAGTATTCTCTCTGGGGGTCAAGTGTGATGAGGGGTATCAGTATTCTCTCTGGGGGTCTAGTGTGATGAGGGGTATCGGTATTCTCTCTGGGGGTCTAGTGTGATGAGGGGGTATTGGTATTCTCTCTGGGGGTCTAGGGTGATGAGGGGTATCGGTATTCTCTCTGGGGGTCTAGGGTGATGAGGGGGTATTGGTATTTTCTGTGGTGGGAGGTCTTCGGTGATGAGGGGGTATCAGTATTCTCTGGGAGGGTCTAGGGCAGTGATGGCGAACCTATGGCACGGGTGCCAGAGGCGGCACTCAGAGCCCTCTATGTGGGCACCCGCACCCTGGAAAAAGTCTATGGTGTGCCAATATGCCTTAGACTTTTCCTGCCATTCAGCAGCGCAGGGCGCACTATGAACGGCACAGGCAGCGCACTAAATGTAGGCAGGCTATTACAGCTACATGATAAAGTACATAGAGGATATACTATACTGGACTGTAGTATTAAGGTTAAACTGCTGTGTTGGCACTTTGCGATAAATAAGTGGGTTTATGTTGCAGGTTGGGCACTCGGTCTGTAAAAGGTTCGCCATCACTGGTCTAGGGTATCGGATTTCTCTCTGGGGGTCTAGGGTGATGAGGGGTATCAGTATTCTCTGTGGGGGTCTAGTGTGATGAGGGGTATCGGTATTCTCTCTGGGGGACTAGTGTGATGAGGGGGTATCGGTATTCTCTCTGGGGGTCTAGTGTGATGAGGGACATTGGTATTCTCTCTGGGGGTCTAGGGTGATGAGGGGGTATCAGTATTCTCTCTGGGGGTCTAGTGTGATGAGGGGTATCGGTATTCTCTCTGGGGGTCTAGTGTGATGAGGGGGTATCGGAATTCTCTCTGGGGGTCTAGGGTGATGAGGGGTATCAGTATTCTCTCTGGGGGTCTAGTGTGATGAGGGGGTATTGGTATTCTCTCTGGGGGTCTTGGGTGATGAGGGGGTCTTGGTATTCTCTGTGGGGGGGTCTAGTGTGATGAGGGGGTATTGGTATTCTCTCTGGGGGTCTAGGGTGATGAGGGGTATCGGTATTCTCTCTGGGGGTCTAGGGTGATGAGGGGGTATTGGTATTTTCTGTGGTGGGAGGTCTTCGGTGATTCAGTATTCTCTGGGAGGGTCTAGGGTATCGGATTTCTCTCTGGGGGTCTAGTGTGATGAGGGTGTATCGGTATTCTCTCTGGGGGTCTAGGGTGATAAGGGGGTATCGGTATTCTCTCTGGGGTGATGAGAGGTATTGGTGTTTTCTGTGGGGATCTAGGGTGATAAGGGGGTCTTGGTTGATGAGGGGGTATAGGTATTTTCTGTGGGGGTCTTGGGTGATGAGGGGGTATTGGTATTTTCTGTGGGGGTCTTGGGTGATGAGGGGGTATTGATATTTTCTGTGGGGGTCTTGGGTGATGAGGGGGTATTGGTATTTTCTGTGGGGGTCTTGGGTGATGAGGGGGTATTGGTATTTTCTGTGGGGGTCTTGGGTGTACATAGGGGGTCTGCACTGACTAATGTGACATTATATCTGTGTAGGGAACGGAAATCCAAACCCTCCCCTCCCCCAGCAGCCATAAAAATACATAGTAACAGCGCCCCTGCAGTCACCAATAGGGGGCGCTCGCTGCCTCTGAATGGAATAGTAGCTGTATGACCGTGTATGTATGGAGCTCCCCCTAGTGGACACTGCTGCAGAATCCCATGCCTGAAGGCTCCACCTTGTAAGTTCCTGAATGATCCCCAGTAGTGCAGTGCACAATGTCACCACCAGGGGGAGCAGCCAGACTGCTCCATTACACAGTTATGTGCAAGATAATAGCAGTGAGAAAACCTGAGACAAAGCTCCTTCCTGATAATGGCATTTCCTTCCGTATCCACAGAGGGGCGGGGTGCGCTGCACATCCAATTCCAGATGAAAACTAAATATCAATTTTTAAACTGAAAATGAACAAAAAGTTATAATAGGCTGATCAAAAAATAGCCGTGTTTTGCATTTTCAGTTTTCAGGGAGGAACAAAAATACCAAACTTCAAAAGAGCAAAATTTGGCCAACTAAGAGAGGCCATAGGCCGAACTAACTGGGACGAAGTCCTCACAAATAAAAACAGCCACAAAAGGGGATATCTTTAAAAGCATCCTAAAATCTCATTGTGAGAGGTACATACCGTATGGGAATAAAGGGTTAAGGAACAAGAAGAAACCAATGTGGATGAACAGAACTGTAAGACCTCTTTCACACGGGCATTGCAGGAAAAGGTGCGGGTGCGTTGCGGGAACACGCGCGGAAAAATGCAAAACATTGTAATGCATTTTGCACGCGCGTGAGAAAAATCGCGCATGTTTGGTACCCAAACCCCAACTTCTTCACAGAAGTTCGGGTTTGGGATCGGGGTTCTGTAGATTGTATTATTTCCCCTTATAACATGGTTATAAGGGAAAATAATAGGATTCTGAATACAGAATGCATAGTACAATAGCGCTGGAGGGGTTAAAAAAAATAATAATAATTTAACTCACCTTAATCCACTTGATCGCGCAGCCGGCATCTGATCCATCACCTTGGTAAAAGATCATGTGATGAACCATGTGATGACCGGAGTGACGTCACCACAGGTCCTTTTCCTGCACACAGCAAAGAAGAAGAAGACAGAAGAGATGCCGGCTGTGCGATCAAGTGGACTAAGGTGAGTTAAATTATTTGATTTATTTTTTTAACCCCTCCAGCGCTATTGTACTAAGCATTCTGTATTCAGAATGCTATTATTTTCCCTTATAACCATGTTATAAGGGGAAATAAAAAAAAAATCGGGTCTCCATCCCGATCGTTTCCGAGCAACCGTGCGTGAAAATCGCACCGCATCCGCGCTTGCTTGCAATTTTCACGCAACCCCATTCATTTTTATGGGGCCTGCGTTACGTGAAAAACACACAAAATAGAGCTTGCTGCGATTTTCACGCAACGCACAAGTGATGCGTGAAAATCACCGCTCGTGTGAACAGCCCCATAGAAATGAATGGGTCCGGATTCAGTGCGGGTGCAATGCATTCAACTCACGCATCGCATCCGCGCGGAATACTCGCCCGTGTGAAAGGGGCCTTAAGAAAGCAATAAATGACAAAAAGAAAGCATATAAATCACTAAAACAGGAGGGGAACGAGGAAGCACTGAAAAACTATACGGAAAAAAATAGAACATGTAAAAAAACATATAAAAGCGGCCAAACTAGAGACCGAGAGATTAATTGCCAAAGAGAGTAAAACTAACCCTAAAATGTTCTTCAGTTATATAAATGTTAAAAAGTATAAATCTGAAGGTGTCGGCCCTTTACAGAGTAATGAGGGGGGAGTCACAGAGAGCGACGAGGAGAAAGCAAAGCTGTTAAATATTTTTTTCTCCAATGTATTCACTGAGGAAAATAAACTGTCAGATGAAATGCAGAATGTTGAAATAAATTCCCCATTAAAAGTGTCCTGTCTGACCCAGGAAGAAGTACATCAGCGACTTAAAAAGATTAAAATAGACAAATTGCCGGGACCAGATGGCTTACACCCCCGTATCCTAAAGGAATTAAGTAATGTCATAGCCAGACCCTTATTTCTGATATTTGCAGATTCTATATTGACAGGGAATGTCCCACAGGATTGGCGCATGGCATATGTGGTGCCTATATTAAAAAAGGGTCCAAAAACAGACCCCGGAAACTATAGGCCGGTAAGTTTAACATCTGTTGTGGGTAAACTGTTTGAAGGTTTTCTAAGAGATGCTATCTTGGAGGACCTCAATGAAAATAAGCAGATACCGCCATATCAGCATGGCTTCATGAGGGATCGGTCATGTCAAACCAGTTTAATCTGTTTCTATGAGGAGGCAAGTTCTAGACGTGACAGCGGCGAATCAATGGATGTCGTATATCTGGACTTCTCCAAAGCACCTGACACTGTACCACATAAAAGGTTAGTATATAAAATGAGAATGCTCGGACTGGGAGAAAACGTCTGTAAGTGGGTAAGTAACTGGCTCAGTGATAGAAAACAGAGGGTGGTTATTAACGGTACATACTCAGATTGGGTCACTGTCACTAGTGGGGTACCTCAGGGGTCAGTACTGGAGGGGTCACTGTCACTAGTGGGGTACCTCAGGGGTCAGTACTGGAGGGGTCACTGTCACTAGTGGGGTACCTCAGGGGTCAGTACTGCAGGGGTCACTGTCACTAGTGGGGTACCTCGGGGGTCAGTACTGGAGGGGTCACTGTCACTAGTGGGGTACCTCAGGGGTCAGTACTGGAGGGGTCACTGTCACTAGTGGGGCACCTCAGGGGTCAGTACTGGAGGGGTCACTGTCACTAGTGGGGTACCTCAGGGGTCAGTACTGGAGGGGTCACTGTCACTAGTGGGGTACCTCAGGGGTCAGTACTGGAGGGGTCACTGTCACTAGTGGGGTACCTCAGGGGTCAGTACTGGAGGGGTCACTGTCACTAGTGGGGTACCTCGGGGGTCAGTACTGGAGGGGTCACTGTCACTAGTGGGGTACCTCAGGGGTCAGTACTGGAGGGGTCGCTGTCACTAGTGGGGTACCTCAGGGGTCAGTACTGGAGGGGTCACTGTCACTAGTGGGGTACCTCAGGGTCAGTATGGAGGGGTCACTAGTGCACCTCAGGGGTCAGTACTGGAGGGTCACTGTCACTAGTGGGGCACCTCAGGGGTCAGTACTGGAGGGGTCACTGTCACTAGTGGGGCACCTCAGGGGTCAGTACTGGAGGGGTCACTGTCACTAGTGGGGTACCTCAGGGTCAGTACTGCAGGGGTCACTGTCACTAGTGGGGTACCTCAGGGGTCAGTACTGCAGGGGTCACTGTCACTAGTAGGGTACCTCGGGGGTCAGTACTGGAGGGGTCACTGTCACTAGTGGGGTACCTCGGGGGTCAGTACTGGAGGGGTCACTGTCACTAGTGGGGTACCTCAGGGGTCAGTACTGGAGGGGGTCACTGTCACTAGTGGGGCACCTCAGGGGTCAGTACTGGAGGGGTCACTGTCACTAGTGGGGTACCTCGGGGGTCAGTACTGGAGGGGTCACTGTCACTAGTGGGTTACCTCTGGGGTCAGTACTGGAGGGTCACTGTCACTAGTGGGGTACCTCAGGGGTCAGTACTGGAGGGGTCACTGTCACTAGTGGGGTACCTCAGGGGTCAGTACTGAGGGGTCACTGTCACTAGTGGGGTACCTCAGGGGTCAGTACTGGAGGGGTCACTGTCACTAGTGGGGTACCTCAGGGGTCAGTACTGGAGGGGTCACTGTCACTAGTGGGGTACCTCGGGGGTCAGTACTGGAGGGGTCACTGTCACTAGTGGGGTACCTCGGGGGTCAGTACTGGAGGGGTCACCGTCACTAGTGGGGTACCTCAGGGGTCAGTACTGGAGGGGTCACCTGTCACTAGTGGGGTACCTCGGGGGTCAGTACTGGAGGGGTCACCTGTCACTAGTGGGGTACCTCAGGGGGTCAGTACTGGAGGGGTCACTGTCACTAGTGGGGTACCTCAGGGGTCAGTACTGGAGGGGTCACTGTCACTAGTGGGGCACCTCAGGGGTCAGTACTGGAGGGGTCACTGTCACTAGTGGGGTACCTCAGGGGTCAGTACTGGAGGGGTCACTGTCACTAGTGGGGCACCTCAGGGGTCAGTACTGGAGGGGTCACTGTCACTAGTGGGGCACCTCAGGGGTCAGTACTGGAGGGGTCACTGTCACTAGTGGGGCACCTCAGGGGTCAGTACTGGAGGGGGTCACTGTCACTAGTGGGGCACCCTCAGGGGTCAGTACTGGAGGGGTCACTGTCACTAGTGGGGCACCTCAGGGGTCAGTACTGGAGGGGTCACTGTCACTAGTGGGGCACCTCAGGGGTCAGTACTGGAGGGGTCACTGTCACTAGTGGGGCACCTCAGGGGTCAGTACTGGAGGGGTCACTGTCCACTAGTGGGGCACCTCAGGGGGTCAGTACTGGAGGGTCACTGTCACTAGTGGGGTACCTCAGGGGTCAGTACTGGAGGGGTCACTGTCACTAGTGGGGTACCTCGGGGTCAGTACTGGAGGGGTCACTGTCACTAGTGGGGTACCTCAGGGGGTCAGTACTGGAGGGGTCACTGTCACTAGTGGGGTACCTCAGGGGTCAGTACTGGAGGGGTCACTGTCACTAGTGGGGTACCTCAGGGGTCAGTACTGGAGGGGTCACTGTCACTAGTGGGGTACCTCAGGGGTCAGTACTGGAGGGGTCACTGTCACTAGTGGGGTACCTCAGGGGTCAGTACTGGAGGGGTCACTGTCACTAGTGGGGCACCTCAGGGGTCAGTACTGGAGGGGTCACTGTCACTAGTGGGGCACCTCAGGGTCAGTACTGGAGGGGTCACTGTCACTAGTGGGGCACCTCAGGGGTCAGTACTGGAGGGGTCACTGTCACTAGTGGGGTACCTCGGGGGTCAGTACTGGAGGGGTCACTGTCACTAGTGGGGCACCTCAGGGGTCAGTACTGGAGGGGTCACTGTCACTAGTGGGGTACCTCAGGGGTCAGTACTGGAGGGGTCACTGTCACTAGTGGGGTACCTCAGGGGTCAGTACTGGAGGGGTCACTGTCACTAGTGGGGTACCACAGGGGTCAGTACTGGAGGGGTCACTGTCACTAGTGGGGTACCTCAGGGGTCAGTACTGGAGGGGTCACTGTCACTAGTGGGGTACCTCAGGGGTCAGTACTGGAGGGGTCACTGTCACTAGTGGGGCACCTCAGGGGTCAGTACTGGAAGGGTCACTAGTGGGGTACCTCAGGGGTCAGTACTGGGCCATATTCTCTTCAATATATTTATTGATGATCTTGTAGAAGGGTTGCATAGTAAAGTATCAATTTTTGCAGATGACACTAAACTGTGTAAAGTAGCACTGAAGAGGACAGAATACTGTATATATACACTACAGAGGACAGTATACTGTATATAAACTGCAGAGGACAGTATACTGTATATATACTACAGAGGACAGTATACTGTATATATACTACAGAGGACAGTATACTGTATATATACATACTACAGAGGACAGTATACTATATATATATATACTACAGAGGACAGTATACTATATATATATACTACAGAGGACAGTATACGGTATATACTACAGAGGACAGTATACTGTATATATATACTACAGAGGACAGTATACTGTGTATATACTACAGAGGACCGTATACTGTAAATATACTACCGAGGACAGTATACTGTATATATACTACAGAGGACAGTATACTGTATATATACTACAGAGGACGGTATACTGTATATATACTACAGAGGTCAGTATACTGTGTATATACTACAGAGGACTGTATACTGTGTATATACTACAGAGGACAGTATACTGTGTATATACTACAGAGGACTGTATACTGTAAATATATACTACAGAGGACTGTATACGGTATATACTACAGAGGACAGTATACTGTATATATACTACAGAGGACAGTATACTGTGTATATACTACAGAGGACAGTATACTGTGTATATACTACAGGACTGTATACTGTAAATATATACTACAGAGGTCAGTATACTGTGTATATACTACAGAGGACTGTGTATATACTACAGAGGACAGTATACTGTATATATATACTACAGAGAACAGTATACTGTATATACACAACAGAGGACAGTTTACTGTATATATATACTACAGAGGTCAGTATACTGTGTATATACTACAGAGGACTGTATACGGTATATACTACAGAGGACAGTATACTGTATATATATACTACAGAGGACAGTATACTGTGTATATACTACAGAGGACTGTATATATATATATATATATATATTACAGAGGTCAGTATACTGTGTATATACTACAGAGGACTGTATACAGTATATACTACAGAGGACAGTATACTGTATATATATACTACAGAGGTCAGTATACTGTGTATATACTACAGAGGACTGTATATATATATATATATACTACAGAGGTCAGTATACTGTGTATATACTACAGAGGACTGTATACGGTATACACTACAGGGGACAGTATACTGTGTATATATATATACACTACAGAGGTCAGTATACTGTATATATACACTACAGGGGACAGTATACTGTGTATATATATATATATATACTACAGAGGTCAGTATACTGTATATATACTACAGAGGACAGTATACTGTATATATATATACTACAGAGGACAGTATACTGTGTATATATATATATATACTACAGAGGTCAGTATACTGTATATATACTATAGAGGACAGTATACTATATATATACTACAGAGGACAGTATACTATATATATATATACTACAGAGGACAGTATACTGTATATATACACTACAGAGGACAGTATACTGTATATATACTACAGAGGACAGTATACTGTATATATACTACAGAGGACAGTATACTGTATATATACTATAGAGGACAGTATACTATATATATACTACAGAGGACAGTATACTGTATATATACACTACAGAGGACAGTATACTGTATATATACACTACAGAGGACAGTATACTGTATATATACTACAGAGGACCGTACACTGTATATATACTACAGAGGACAGTACACGGTATATATATATATATATATATATATATATATACTACAGAGGACAGTATAATGTATATACACTACAGAGGACAGTATACTGCTACAGAGGGATCTGGATAGATTAGAGGCTTGGGCAGAGAAGTGGCAGATGAGGTTTAACACTGATAAATGTAAGGTTATGCACGTGGGAAGGAATAATGCAAGTCACCCGTACATACTAAATGGTAAAACACTCGGTAACACTGACATGGAAAAGGATCTAGGAATCTTAATAAACAGCAAACTAAGGCCTCTTTCACACTTGCGTTGTCCGGATCCGGCGTGTACTCCACTTGCCGGAATTACACGCCGGATCCGGAAAAACGCAAGTGAACTGAAAGCATTTGAAGACGGATCCGTCTTCAAAATGCTTTCAGTGTTACTATGGCACCCAGGACGCTATTAAAGTCCTGGCTGCCATGGGGGAGCGGTATACTTGCCGTCCGCGCAGCTCCCGGGGCGCTCCAGAATGACGTCAGAGCGCCCCATGCGCATGGATGACGTGCCATGCGATCACGTGATCCATGCGCGTGGGGCGCCCTGACGTCACTCTGGAGCGCCCCGGGAGCCGCACGGATGGTAAGTATGCTGCTCCCCCGCGCCCCGCTACACTTTACCATGGCTGCCAGGACTTTAGCGTCCCGGCAGCCATGGTAACCATTGAGAAAAAGCTAAACGTCGGATCCGGCAATGCGCCGAAATGACGTTTAGCTTAAGGCCGGATCCGGATCAATGCCTTTCAATGGGCATTCAGTCCGGATCCGACCTTGCGGCAAGTTTTCAGGATTTTTGGCCGGAGCAAAAAGCGCAGCATGCTGCGATATTTTCTCCGGCCAAAAAACGTTCCGTTCCGGAACTGAAGACGTCCTGATGCATCCTGAACGGATTTCACTCCATTCAGAATGCATTAGGATAAAACTGATCAGGATTCTTCCGGCATAGAGCCCCGACGACAGAACTCTATGCCGGAAGACAAGAACGGAACTCTATGCCGGAAGACAAGAACGCAGGTGTGAAAGAGCCCTAAGCTGTAAAAACCAGTGTCAGGCAGCTGCTGCCAAGGCCAATAAGATAATGGGTTGCATCAGAAGGGGCATAGATGCCCGTGATGAGAACATAGTCCTACCACTCTACACATCACTGGTCAGACCACACATGGAGGACTGTGTACAGTTCTGGGCTCCTGTAAACAAGGCAGACATAGCAGAGCTGGAGAGGGTCCAGAGGAGGGCAACTAAAGTAATAACTGGAATGGGGCAACTACAGTACCCTGAAAGATTATCAGCATTAGGGTTATTCACTTTAGAAAAAAGACGACTGAGGGGAGATCTAATTACTATGTATAAATATATCAGGGGTCAGTACAGAGATCACTCCCATCATCTATTTATCCCCAGGACTGTGACTGTGACGAGGGGACATCCTCTGCGTCTGGAGGAAAGAAGGTTTGTACACAAAATATGGCTAATGTATTTACTATTGTGAGCTGGCATGTGCGCGGCCTGGGTGATCCGTCAAAGCGATTTGCCGCGCTGGATTATCTACGCCCGCACTTTCCCGCTATTATATGTTTGCAGGAAACCCATTTTCTGCAGGAAGGGGCGCGGGCACTCCATAGGTCCTGGATGAGCCATACATTCAGTGTTCTCTACATATTCCCGCGGGGTTAGTATCTTGGTTCTTAGATCAATCCCTTTCCAGGTCCAGTCGTCCAGTGTCGCCCCTGACGGCCGCTTTGTATGTATTCACTGCACTATCTACACGCAGGAGTACCTGCTGGTGTCCCTATATATACCGCCACCGTATAGCAGTGTGGCGCTGAGAGGCGCCCTGACATTTATTAATAGTAACCCTGACATTCCAGTTATTATGGTGGGGGACTTCAATAACACTATACACCCCTACCGGGATAGACATGGGGGGCGCAGGTGGACGCTGAGGGTCCTGTTTCATCCTTTGGTAGATTGCTGGAGGAAGTGGCCCTGATAGATTTGTGGCGTGTCCGTCACCCCAAGGTGCGTCAGTTTCCTTGCTATACCAGATCCCATGAGGCCTTGTCACGCATTGATCTGGCGCTGGGATCTGAGTTGGTGTGTAGGCAGGTGGAGGAGAGGAAATACCTGGCTAGGGCTCTGTCTGACCATTCCTCTCTGCTTTTGCGACTGTCCACCGCACCCGCGGTTCCGGTCTCTCAACGGTTGTGGACATTTAATTATTTTTGGTTGCAGGTGATTGATTGTCCCCATGTTAGCTCCACTATACAGGAGTATTTTACGTTATATGTAGGCTCAGCCGCAAGCGAGGTGGTGTGGGACGCCATGAAGGTCCCTCCACTGTATTAAATTCATTGGTGGCCAGTACGGCCCCCCTCCCTCCCTCCCCTGTATTAAATTAATTGGTGGCCAGTGCGGCCTCCCCTCTCTCCCCCCCCCCTAATTAAAATCCCCCCCCATCATTGGTGGCAGCGGAGAGTTCCGATCGGAGTCCCAGTTTAATCGCTGGGACTCCAATCGGTAACCATGGCAACCAGGACGCTACTGCAGTCCTGGCTGCCATGGTTACTTAGCAATTTTAGAAGCATTATACTTACCTGCGATGTCTGTGACCGGCCAGGCGCTCCTCCTACTGGTAAGTGACAGGTCTGTGCTATAAGCAATGCGCCGCAGTATGGCGTTCCCTACGTTGCGTCTTTTGCATAAAACTTGGTGGAAAGTGAGGGACATGCAGGGCATTAAGGGCGTAACGCAGTATACTTCTATATGGGACACTCCGTGGTTGCCTCATTTAGGCTCCTTGCAGGAAATGGGGGGTTGGCGTAACTGGGGCATTATTAGAGTCCACCAACTTATTGATGATACTGGTCTCAAATCTTATGAGCAACTTCAGACGGAAACTGGATTACCGTCCTCCGATTTCTATAGGTACTTGCAGCTGCGCCATGCCTTCCGGGCTGACCATGACGGCGGTATGTTGAGCACGGTACTCCAAAACAAGGTTATTGCGCTCATAGAGAAGTGGGATTCCTCCTCTGGAGTTATCTCTTTGCTCTATCAGACCCTGCTGGACCTATTTCTGCAAGACCATCCGGTGAATAGTAGGACAAAATGGGAAGCGGAGATGGGGCCATTAGAGGAGACCCAGTGGCAGGAGATATCGGAGAGGATTCCGCAGCTCTCTCTCAGCGAGGCCCACAGGCTGTCGCACCTATATCTAATACATAGGGTTTATAGAACCCCTCAGTTTCTGCTTAATATTGGACTCTGGTTGGATTCCAAATGCCCTCGATGTGGGGAGGAGGATGCGGGTATGCTGCACATGCTGTGGTCATGCTCGGCATGTGGGGAGGAAGATGCGGGTATGCTGCACATGCTGTGGTCATGCTCGGCATGTGGGGAGGAAGATGCGGGTATGCTGCACATGCTGTGGTCATGCTCGGCATGTGGGGAGGAGGATGCGGGTATGCTGCACATGCTGTGGTCATGCTCGGCATGTGGGGAGGAGGATGCGGGTATGCTGCACATGCTGTGGTCATGCTCGGCATGTGGGGAGGAAGATGCGGGTATGCTGCACATGCTATGGTCATGCTCGGCATGTGGGGAGGAAGATGCGGGTATGCTGCACATGCTGTGGTCATGCTCGGCATGTGGGGAGGAAGATGCGGGTATGCTGCACATGCTATGGTCATGCTCGGCATGTGGGGAGGAAGATGCGGGTATGCTGCACATGCTGTGGTCATGCTCGGCATGTGGGGAGGAGGATGCGGGTATGCTGCACATGCTGTGGTCATGCTCGGCATGTGGGGAGGAAGATGCGGGTATGCTGCACATGCTATGGTCATGCTCGGCACTGGAGGGTTTTTGGCGCGCAGTGCTGCATCTCATTAACTCTCTGTATGAAGTTACGCTGGATGTGACCCCATTTGTCTGTGTATTGGGGTATGTGGAGGACTTGCCAATCACTGACCCCGGGAAGATAGCAGTGTCCAGAATGTTGTATATGGCTCGTAAGCTGATTGCTCAACATTGGCTGGATGAGGGTCGTCCTAGTAAAACCGAATTTATAGCCAAGATTAATTGGTTACTTAACTTGGAACGAGGGGTCTATAGAAAGAGGGGGGCAATGGCCAAATTTGAAAAGCTCTGGACTCCTTGGATCGATGCCCCCGGGCTGGCGTCCAGGGAACTTCAGAGATACCGTCTGGGATTAGTGTGAGGGTACCATCGCTTTATGTGCATATCGGGCTCCGAGGTTGGCGATTTCTTACAGGATACGGGGAATGTTTCTACGCGATGTAATGTCATGTGGGGAGGTTATGGCCGATAACAAATGTATATTCCTATTATAAGATCGCAGCTTTTCTATAAATGTTCTGTGGGGATGCTGTAGGGAAAGGGCCTGTGCCTGTGTAATTATCATGCGGTTGTGATGGTGTAGCCGAATGTTGGAAGTTATGGAAGATGGAGGACATCATAATGATGGTTTGTTGGGGGAGGGGACTTATGTTTGTATTATTAAAATGCTAATAAAAATTACTTAATATAAAAAGCAGGTTTGTGCACAAACATAGAAGAGGATTCTTTACTGTAAGAGCAGTGAGACTATGGATTCTTTACGGTAGGAGCAGTGAGACTATGGACTCTATACTGTAAGAGCAGTGAGACTATGGACTCTTTACGGTAAGAGCAGTGAGACTATGGACTGTATACTGTAAGAGCAGTGAGACTATGGACTCTTTACTGTAAGAGCACTGAGACTATGGACTCTTTACGGTAAGAGCACTGAGACTATGGACTCTATACTGTAAGAGCAGTGAGACTATGGACTCTTTACTGTAAGAGCAGTGAGACTATGGGCTCTTTACGGTAGGAGCAGTGAGACTATGGACTCTTTACTGTAAGAGCAGTGAGACTATGGACTCTTTACGGTAGGAGCAGTGAGACTATGGACTCTTTACGGTAAGAGCAGTGAGACTATGGACTCTTTACGGTAAGAGCAGTGAGACTATGGACTCTTTACGGTAAGAGCAGTGAGACTATGGACTCTTTACGGTAAGAGCAGTGAGACTATGGACTCTTTACTGTAAGAGCAGTGAGACTATGGACTCTATACGGTAAGAGCAGTGAGACTATGGACTCTTTACGGTAAGAGCAGTGAGACTATGGACTCTATACTGTAAGAGCAGTGAGACTATGGACTCTTTACGGTAAGAGCAGTGAGACTATGGACTCTATACGGTAAGAGCAGTGAGACTATGGACTCTTTACGGTAGGAGCAGTGAGACTATGGACTCTTTACGGTAAGAGCAGTGAGACTATGGACTCTATACTGTAAGAGCAGTGAGACTATGGACTCTTTACGGTAAGAGCAGTGAGACTATGGACTCTATACTGTAAGAGCAGTGAGACTATGGACTCTTTACTGTAAGAGCAGTGAGACTATGGACTCTTTACGGTAAGAGCAGTGAGACTATGGACTCTTTACGGTAAGAGCAGTGAGACTATGGACTCTTTACTGTAAGAGCAGTGAGACTATGGACTCTATACGGTAAGAGCAGTGAGACTATGGACTCTTTACTGTAAGAGCAGTGAGACTATGGACTCTATACGGTAAGAGCAGTGAGACTAGGGACTCTTTACGGTAAGAGCAGTGAGACTATGGAACTCTCTGCCTGAGGAGGTGGTGATGGTGAGTACAATAAAAGAGTTCAAGAGGGGCCTGGATGTATTTCTGGAGCGTAATAATATTACAGGCTATAGCTACTAGAGAGGGGTCGCTGATCCAGGGAGTTATTCTGATTGTCGGGAAGGAATTTTTAATTCCCCTAAAGTGAGGAAAATTGGCTTCTACCTCACAGGGTTTTTTTGCCTTCCTCTGGATCAACTTGCAGGATAACCGGCCGAACTGGATGGACGGAGGGCTTTTTTCGGCCTTATGTACTATGTTACTATGTAAGCTATAAACTCTATAATACGGACATTTCTTTCCAGATTTGGCTTTTCTGATAATGACTAAACTAATCTTTAGTTGTAGAACCTTTACTTCTGCTTCGGTGCGGCGTGGGGTCCGATAGGGACTTCAGAGTGTGAGCTCCTGGGGACGGCGTGATGCTGATGTCTGTGCAGCTCTGCGGAATATGTCAGCGCCATTATATAAGTGCGTGTAATAAACAACCTACCGCCTGACCGCAGCAGCCAGATATTCAGCCTAGTCAGTACTTCTGGGTCGTCTCACAAACTGCGGCCTTCAGACCCGCAGAACAATCCCGCCCTCGTCTGTCCATAGAACGTTCCGCCACTTCTCTTCAGGTCATTGGGGGACATTTATCAATAAGGACGGAATTTGTGGCAAAAAAATATTAGCCTTACAAATCAAAAGTGGTGATTTGTTTCTGAATCAATGGGCAAACATGGCGCCCACTCGCACGTGCAGGCCGGCCTCCACTGTTTTAAAAAGCAAAGACCCGCGGCTGATTACCACGACCGGCAATAATGCCAATCATGGTATTTAAAGCCTTTAGATGCCGTGATCAAGCGCCATAGATATAACTACAAATGGATGGGGGTCAGAATATGGTGATGTAGAAAAAAGATAACTAATTTTTTTCAAAGTTTCAATTTATTTTTACATAAAAACCTATACATATGTGGTATTGATGTAATCGTACTGACCCAGAGAATGAAGGGCGAAACCCGTAAAACGGTGGAGGAATTGCTTTTTCCCCCCCAATTCTACCCTATTTGGATTTTTTTTCCGCTTCCCACCTCATTGTATGCCATATTAAATGGTGGCAAGTACAACTTGTCCCGCAAACAATAAGCCCTCAGATGTATATGTGAACGGAAAAATAAAAAAGTTATGGCTCAAGGAAGATGGGGAAGAAAAATGAAAACGCAAAAAAAACCAAAAAGCTCCGGGTTAAATATAAAGTTTCTGTTGCCTATTTCACTCAAATGCGACTTTTTAAAACCGAAATGCGCCAACGAAATTGCGACTTTTGTCTGAGACTCTGAATGTTTTTGCGGTTTTGGTTGAGTGCTGTTCAGCTCATTTCTATCCGGTTTTAATACTCGCCGATCACTTGTTCCCACGACCAGTTGGTTTTTCTTTCCAAAAATGCGCCTTTTTACACAAAGCACCGCCACATGAGCACCGCAACAACTTGAACCATTTCTGCCGATGATAAATGAGGCGTAATATGCGCCAATTTGATAGTCCCACCCACTTTGACATTTATAACTAATTTCTGGCGTGATGCATTCTTTATGGTAAAAAACTGTTGATATATTTGGCGCAAATCAAAACGCCATTCTTTTTGGCGCATTTTACACCATAATTCTAGCACCACACACTTAGTAAATGTCCCCCAATGTGTTCTTTGGTGGACTGTAACCTTCTCAGCGCGTCTTCTTCTCAGCGAAGGTTCTGAGCGATGTCTTCACGTCGGCGTCTTCTGATTGCTACAGGACTCACCGGGGGCTGAAGATCTTTTCTGGATCTGATCACTAGAGGCTTCTTTCCCATTTTTCTTATTCTGCGATCTACACGGACAGCGATATTTATTTTCCGACTACGTGTTTCTGGTTTTGGTTGCCATTTTAAAGCAATTATTGTATGCTTTTCTTTATATGTTTTCCCGTTTCCAATCAAGTTCTTACTTCTCTGGTACAGTAGAAATGAAGCGATGGATCCAGCATCGAAGTTTAGAAAATATTGTGGGTTCCTTTATTCAGTATAGTACAAATCCATACAGTGACAGCATCACCTCAGTGTTCCAAATGAACGTCTACGCGTTTCGAACAAACACGTTCTTAGTCGTGACCGATCAGATATCCAACTGGCCATGTTTATATAGGCTAGCCTCCAGGGGAGAGCTAGGAGAAGCTGATTGCAGCACGCCCAAGACACGGCCAATCTTTAAAACATAAGATACAAACTATTCAGACTCCTATATCAGGAATAACAAAATGTGCCAGTCTCCGAAAAATAAAATGATGAATGGGACATTAATAAAAAACACACAGAAATATGCGAATTCTTGGAAAAACCGCATGGTCTGAATAGTGATTCACAATGTTAAAAACAGAAAAATGCAAATCAAGCATGGCGAAAGTATCCTCATAACTGCTGATCTGGATGAAACAGCACAATAGGAATAAAATATATGATATATATATGAAAGAGCTCACCAGGAATGGACCCAATCCTAATAGAGATACATGAGTTCCTTTCTTAAGTTCAAACCATTCGGATGTCTTGTTTTTAATCGTAAAATCCAAAAGGCTTCCCTTTGTATTAATCGCCTTTGGAGATCGCCCCCTCGAATAGAGGGAAAAACTCGCTTGATTCCAAAGGCAGAAAAAGTTCGTAAGCTCCTACTATGCATCAAAACAAAGTGTCGGGCAGCATTCGAAATATTAACATAGGAAGAATTTGTGACATAATTCAAATGTTCCAGGATTCTATTCTTCAACCATCTTGTGCTGCTTCCCACATAGAGGAGGTCGCACTGAGTACATCTGATGACATAAATTACCCCAGTGGTATTGCAGTTTATATAGGATTTAATAGAGAAGGTTGAAATATGTTCTGAGTCCTCGAAGATTTTGGTGGGCACAACATAACCGCAAGGATGACTGCCACACCGTGTGAACCCAGCATATTTCAGCCATGTAGGGGTCTGGGTTCTTTTCGAAGCTGTTTTAAATAATGAAGGAGACAGGGGTGAGGCCAGCGTGGGAGACCGTCTGGCTGCCACCCTGTAGCCATCCTGCAGTAAACCATGTAAAATATCATCGTCATATAGAGTCGATATATCGTCATATAGAATCTGCGCTCCCTGGTTTTTGTGTGACTGTCATGGCCCATAACAGGTAGGAACTAGTGTTAGGGACCACTCATGGAGGCGACCTTGACGTGGTGAGTGGCTTATTACGCTTTGGCCAAAATGTACACCAATGCCTCATTCAACATCCAGCATAGAGGCAGGGCAGAGTGCTGGTTGCAGTGTGCGATCGCATTTGTGTTTTTGCGTTTGTATCTGAATTTCGCTATAGCAATGTGCACCTGCATAGGGTTGTGCGGGCTGAACCCCCCACATTTTTCTCTTTGTAGTATATATTGGAGGTGTGGCGATCTCCAAGCAGTCATGCACACCTGACCAGTTAGTCTGCCCTGGAGGCTGGTTTTAAAGTCAGTATAAAACTGAGTCTGCTTATATAGCACCTACCAGTAGCCATTTGGCTCCAGGAGAAGTATATAGTGGGCTCAGCATGCATGTTGGTACTTGCATCACTGGATCCGATGAAAGCTGTAATGGCACCGGACGTGGTTAAAAGCAGAGTGTGCTTGGCGTGCATGCTGTACCTGCGCTCCCTGGACTTTGTGTGGCTGTCATGGCCCATAACAGGTAGGAACTAGTGTTAGGGACCACTCATGGAGGCGACCTTGACGTGGTGAGTGGCTTATTACGCTTTGGGCAAAATGTACACCAATGCCTTATTCAGCATCCAGCATAGAGGCAGGGCAGAGTGCTGGTTGCAGTGTGCGATTGCATTTGTGTTTTTGCATTTATACATTCCGATAATACCCGTTTGACCTGCTGATATTGATTACTGTAGGTAAGAACCAGAGTAGGTAGGTTGTTGCGATCTTTTACTCCTACTTTGTTTCCTTTCCTCCCTGCTCTATCATTTTCCCCAAAGAGTAGCGTCTTGCAATTTTTTGTTTGTGCTATTTATTCAGCTCTCTTGATCATCCAAGTAGGATAGCCTCTTGCTAATAATCGTAAGCTCGCAATGTAAAGCTCGTATCATCACTGCAGTTTCTTCTAGCGCGCAACATCTCCCCTACCGGTATAGACTTAATAGTGTGTAAGTTGTGGTGGCTATTGGCTCTCAAAATCGCATTCCCAGAAACTGGTTTTCGATAAGTAGTTGTATGAATGCCTGTGAGAGTCAGATCGTGAACCTATCTTGCGAATAAGTA